>NC_056747.1:1263779156-1263819156 GCF_019279795.1 Protopterus annectens | reverse complement strand
TAGCTGAAGACCTTATTACTTTAATCAGGGGAAGCCATCATTCCCCCTCTAAGAGACCTAGGACTGAATTTGATTATGATTCTTCTGATCAGGATTCTGAAATTTCTGTTTCCTCTGATGACCAGGATTTACCCTTATCTACTTATGAGGATTCTGATGCAGAGGACTCTTTTCCTTCTGCTTCCCCCCTAGAGGATTTCTCTTTTGGTGAAACCTTGCATGCTCTTAGGGAGCATTTTCACTGGGAAAGCCAGGATTACTCTGATTCTAAAAAGAGGCTTAGGGATTTCTTACTCCTGCCCCAACACAGGCCTGTAGCTATCCCCCCGTGTACTGGACATTGTTGATGATGCCTTTTCGGAATCTAGCTTGGCCCGTGACTCTTTACCTCCTGCTCCCAGAAAACCAGATAGATATTACAGGGTTCCTGACTCTCACAAGTTCCTCTTTAAAAATCCTACTGTGGATCCTGAGACCATTTCTACTGTGGATCCTGAGACCTTTTCACAGGGACCCAAGGGCATTAAGGCTACTACTACGAAAAATCCTTCCCCCTCTGATAGAGATTCCAGGGCGCTGGATAGATGGGGTAATAAGGTATACACTTCTGCAACCTTGGCCATTAGAGCCTTAAACTGCCAGTTTCATATGTTAAAGTATCAGCAGTGTATTATTGGATTGCTTAAACAGAAAATTATGTTGATTCCTGACTGTGCTGAAAATAAGGATTTACAGGATTTAATGCATTCTGCTGAACAAGTTGGAAAACATACTTTGTAATGTGGTTTTGATTCACTAGAGGCATCTTGCAGGGCTGCTGTCACTGGGTCTGTACTTAGAAAGCCTGCTTGGCTTAAGGAGCAATCTTTGCCAGATCATGTTAAAGCTAAATTGCTGGATGCTCCCTTAAACCAGGACTGCCTGTTTGGCAACAAAGCAGAAGAAGTACTTAAAAAGATGTCGGAAAAAGATAAATCTATGCAAATTGTTAAAGATTTCCTGCAAGTACAGCCTCCAAGATTTAGTAGGCATTGGCCCTCTAAGAATTGGTCCTTTCCTACCTCTTCCAGATCTTCTCAATCCAAACCCAGAACCAGCAGAACACCCAGGCTTCAGTCCCAAGGTATGCACAGGACTAAGCAGTGGGGGGCTCCCACTTCCAAAGCAGGAAGTAGTAAGACACCCCTGCTGAAAAATGGCTCAATGACCTTAACCTTAACTCTGCCAAGCCCTCCTCAGCTGCCTGCTCCCTTAGGAGGAAAGCTCGCCCTGCATGCAAAAAACTGGGAACTTATTACCCAGGACAAATGGGTTTTAAATATAGTTTCCCAAGGATACAGATTCCACTTCCACACTTTACCAACCCCAAACGGTTGGCTAGGGCTACTCCCAAATCAGTGGGCAGAGGCTCAAAAACAAGTTCTCTCTCTCTTAAGTATAAGGGCTATTCAGACTGTCCCAGAAGAGGAAAGGGGACAAGGTTTCTACTCAAGACTTTTCCTGGTGCCCAGGAAAGACAATTCCTGGCATCTTATCCTGGATCCCTCTCTCTCCTAAACACCTTTTTGGTGATCCCAAAGTTCAAGATGCTAACTCTTCACCAGTTGCTTCCTATGCTAGGCAAGGATGCCTGGTTGGCAACACTGGATTTAAAGGAAGCCTACCTGCACATCCCAATCAGGGACTCTTGCAGAAGATACCTATGCTTCAAAGCAGTTCTCTGCATTGCCCTTTGGCTTATTTACTGCGCCCAGGGTATTCACAAAGTGCCAAGCTCCAGTCATTGCATTTTGCAGGCAAAGAAATATTCAAATATACCCATACCCGGACGATTGTCTAATTCAGGCAGAAAGCCAGGACATACTTTTGAATCATCTGGCATTTGTACAAAAGGTGCTAACTTGTCTGGGGTACACCATAAACAAAAAAATATCACATCTGGTACCCTGTCAACAAATTATATTCCTGGGAGCAAGCTTGAACACAACTTCCCAGATGGCTTTCCTCACGCCAGAGAAACAAGTTTATTTGACAGCTTACTTCAAACTAATGGCCACAAAGACCCTGCTATCTGCAAGACAAATACTGCAAGCCTTGGGGTTCATGGCCTCCAGCATTCTCCTAATTCCGTATGCAAGACTGCATATGAGGAAACTACAGTGGTATCTAAAAAGCCTATGGTGTCAACATTCTCAGGATCTAGAAGCAATGATTCCTGTCATACCTTGCCTGCAGTCAGAGTTTCTTTGGTGGGCAGAGGCCTGCCACCAAAACAAGGGACTGCCATTCACTCTACCCCCTGCCGTCCAAACCCTAACAACAGACGCATCAGACTATGCATGGGGGGCTCACTTAGCAGGGAAGTGCATCCAGGGCAAATGGAACCCAAGTCAAATGCACCTTCATATCAATCAAAAAGAAATGTTAGCTGTACAGAATGCTCCGACAGCCTTCAAGGACCACATTCTTCCAGGACAATTAATGGTAAAGACGGACAGCACCACTGTTACGTGGTACATAAACAAGCAGGGGGGAACCCATTCATACCCTCTCTGCAGACTAACCATGGCTGTGTGGAATACAGCCTTGAGCTACAAAGTGCACCTACAGGCTCAATTCTTGCCAGGAAAGCTAAATACACTGGCAGACGAACTAAGCAGACATCGCATGAATTCACACGAGTGGAAACTGGAGCCAAAGACATTCAACATGTTGATAAACAAATGGGGGAGCCCAGAGATAGACTTGTTTGCCTCCTCCCTGAACTACCAATTGGACAAATTCTGCACAAGAACTCCCCACAAACAAGCTTGGAAAGTGGATGCCCTGTCCTTCACCTGGAAAAATCTGTCAGTTTATGCCTTTCCTCCTCTGCCTCTCCTCTCCAAGGTTCTACTAAAAATCAAACAGGACAAACCAAGGACGATACTGATTGCACCAGACTGGCCACACCAACACTGGTACCCCCTCTTGCACAGTGTGTCACGGCTGGCACCATGGCACTTACCTCAGATCCCTACCCTGCTGTCCCAGCAGGGGGGCCAGATTCTGCACCCTCTGCTTCAAACCCTGAACCTGGCAGCCTGGCTAATTACCTGATCTCTCCATTACCACCCCTCACTAAGCAAGTGTTGGATGTCATTCTGGAGGCAAGGAGGCGTAGTACTAGAAAGTCTTATGCTGAAAAATGGAAAAGATTCTGTTCCTGGAACCAAATTCAGGGGATGGGCACAGGAGCGCCCAATTTACCTTAGATCCTTCAATACTTAACTGAGATGCTTCTCAAGGGTCTTTCCTTTTTTCCATCAAAATTCATGCCTCAGTTATTTCAGCTCATTACAACACAAAACCACCCCTCTTCTCCCATCCACTGCTCAAGCAGTTCCTCAGAGGGGCCAAAAGCTTAAGACCAACCATGAGAGCCCCAACTCCAGCCTGGGACCTTAACTTTGAATTGGAAAAACTCACTCTACCTCCTTTTGAGCCAGCTGCAAATGCAGAGTTGAAATTCCTTTCTTGGAAAACAGCCTTCCTTTTAGCCATCACTTCAGCAAGAAGGGTGTCTGAATTACAGGCCCTTATG
Source organism: Protopterus annectens (assembly GCF_019279795.1). Lineage (NCBI taxonomy): Eukaryota > Metazoa > Chordata > Ceratodontiformes > Protopteridae > Protopterus > Protopterus annectens. Next base: position 1,263,815,573 of record NC_056747.1, on the reverse strand, counting down.
GCAGTGGAGCCTTTCATCATCTTTCATGTGGACAGGGTGTCCCTCAGGACCAATCTCTCCTTCATGTCCAAGGTAGTATCCAGTGTGGCTCTTAATCAGTCCATTCATTTGCCAACCTTCTTTCCTAATCCACAGAACAAAGGGAAACGTATACTGCATTCTTTAGATGAGCACAGACAACTTAGATTTTACTTGGACAGGACTAAATCTCTCAGGAAATCTGAACAGCTGCTGGTGGCATTTGTTGCAGGGGCAGAGAGGAAGGCCATTTCAAAGCAAACCATTTCCAAAAGGATAGGCTGTTGCATTAATTTCTGCTATAAGCAACATGGAAAACCTATCCCACAGGGAATAAGACCACATTCAACCAGGGCTGCATCTACCTCTACAGCCTTTCTCAGAGGTGTCCCTACCACGGACATCCTAGAAGCTGCTACCTGGAGTTCTGCACATACTTTCACCAAGCATTACCATTTGCCAATTTTCTCTAAATGCAGAGTTGGCTTTGCCACTGCAGTCTTGCAGGGCCTTATAGCTGGTCCTAATGCTATCTAATTTCCTCCTCCCATCCTTAGCTTTGGGAATCTACCCAAATGTGATGACTGCAACAGTGAAACACGAAGAACATAGTACAGTTGTGTACACTTACTATAAATGTAGATATTTGAGTGTATTCACTGTTGCAGTCCTGGTTACCCTCCCTCCAGTCCCCTGACTTCTTTTGACTGTACCTCTATTCCTTTTTACTGTGTTTAAAGCTTTTTGGTGTATTTGCTTTTATGTTGGAGGTGTAACCTTGTGTATATATTTAATTGCTTCCCATTATGGGGGCACCTGACATCTGGGGCAAGAAAAACTGATGTAATGGCATCGGCTGCATGCGGTATATCGCTAACTACCTGACGTCATGGAAGATGAGACAACAACCTACGCAGGACCCAAGACTTTGATAATCAGGCCGACTGAGGGCTACTGCAAGCAGATAACCCAAATGTGATGACTGCAACAGTGAATACACTCGAACATCTACATTTATGGTAAGTGTACACAACTGTACATTTTGAACTCTTTGCACTAGATTCTCCTGCACCCCAGCTAATTTAAGTTTCTGAACTGTAAAAGAGAACAGAGGGAGAGGCAGAAGAGAAATACCTTTGGATGAGATGTTAAACCAAGGCCCCATCTGGCTGAGTTATCGGTAGCACAGGTGGATGTAAAAGATCCATGGCACCTGTCAGAAAGAATAGGGGAAGTTCTCCAATGTCCTAGCCAAATTTCCCTCTAGTTAGTATGTGTGACACCTTGGGTCTCCCCTGAAAAGAGGCCATTGGCCTAGTGGGACTAACCCAGTCAACAAAGTATTAATAAGTTAATATGTGTCCCAAGTAAAGGCTGTATTTTTTCAAAACAAATACTAAAGAACCAGAGAGCATGACTTTGTGTTAGTACATTTTCCTGCATAGAGTTATTTATGCATAGAGCACCCTTCCTGAAATGCTGAAGGTATTCTGAATGTATGACAAATATTATCTATATCTATATATATATATATATCTATATATATATATATATATATATATATATATATATATACATGCATATACACACACACACACACACACACACACACGCATATATATATATATATATATATATATATATATATATATATATATATATATATGTATATGTACACTGGATATAAAAAGTTTACACACCCCTGTTAAAATGACAGGTTTTTGTGATATAAAAAAATGAGACCACAATAAATCATTTCAAAACTTTTCCCTCCTTTAATTTGACCTATAACTTGGGCAATTCAATTGAAAAACAAACAAATCTGTTTGAAGGAAAAAATATGTAAAATAAAAAACGTACAATACGCTGGATGCATGTGTGCACACCCTTAAACTATTACTTTGTTGAAGCACCTTTTGATTTAATTACAGCAGTCAGTCTTCTTCGGTAGGAGTCTATCAGCATGGCACATCTTGACTTGGCAATATTTGCCCACTGTTCCTTGCAAAAGGTTTCCAAATCTGTCAGATTGCGAGGGCATCTCTTGTGCACAGCCCTCTTCAGGTCACCCCATAGATTTTCTATTGGATTTAAGTCTGGGCTCTGGCAGGTCCATTCCAAAACTTTAATTTTCTTCTGGTGAAGCCATTCTTTTGTTGATTTGGATGTATGCTTGGGGTCATTGTCGTGTTGAAAGGTGAAATTCCTCTTCATCTTTAGCTTTCTAGCAGATGCCTGAAGGTTTTGGGCCAAAAGTGACTGGTATTTGGAACTGTTCATAATTCCCTCCACCTTGACTAAAGCCCCTGTTCCAGGTGAAGAAAAGCAACCCTAAAGCATGATATTGTCACCACCATGCTTCACCATAGGGATGGTGTTCTTTTGGTGATGCAAAGTGTTGTTTCTGCACCAAACCTACCTTTTGGAATTGTAGACAAAAAGTTCAACCTTATCAGACCATAACACATTTTCCCACATGCTTTTGGGAGACTTGATGTATTGTTTTGCAAATTTTAGACAGGCCTGAATGTTTTTCTGTGTAAGAAAAGGCTTCCATCTTGCAAACCTACCCCATAGTCCAGACATATGAAGAATGCGGGAGATTGTTGTCACATGTAGTCACAACCAGTACTTGCAGAAGTCCTTGCAGCTCCTTCAGTGTTGCTGTAGGTCTCTTGGCAGCCTTCCTGACCAGTTTTCGTCTTGTCTTTTCATCAATTTTGGAATGACGTCCAGTTCTTTGCACCATCAGTGTTGTCCCATATTTTCTCCACTTTTTGATGACTGTCTTCACTGTGTTCCATGGTATATCCAATGCTGTGGAGATTTTTTTGTACACTTCTCCTGACTGATACCTTTCAACAATGAGATCCTTTGATGCTTTATAAGCTCTCTGTGAACCAATGCTTTGCTGTAGCTGGCAACTGAGTAAATGTCAGGAAAATCCTACTAGAACGGCTGAACTTTATTTGGGGTTAATCAGAGTTTCTCTAATTGATATCAGGTGTGTACCCAAGAAGACTGAATGCTGTAATTAAATCAAAAGGTGCTTCAACAAAGTATTAGTTTAAGGGTGTGCACACTTATGCAACCAGCGTATTGTACGTTTTTTATGTTTTATATTTTTTCCTCTAAAAGATTTGTTTGTTTTTCAGTTGAATTGTACAGGTTATAAGTCGCATTAAAGGTGGGAAAAGTTTTGAAATGATTTATTGTGGTCTAATTTTTTTATATTACAAAAACCTGGCATTTTAACAGGGGTGTGTATTATCCACTGTATGTATATATATTTATATATATATGTATATATATATATATATATATATATATATATATATATATATATATATAGACATATATACATATACAATGATTTTAGTGGTAGGATGGACATTTTGCAGGGGAAGTAGATAAATGGGTAAGCAAAGTAGACCTTCTTGAAAGTTTGGGCTGAATGAATTTGATTTTCCAGTATCATATGACAAACCGACCTCAAGAGGAAAACTATAGCCAAAAAAAATTGCCTGTTTTGTCTATTTTATTTGTACTATGAGACAATGTAGCTGTGCAGTGCAGTTACAAGGTCAGTAAAGTAAATGTCTACGATTCTGTTTTGCATACACGATTGATGTGAACAGATCAGTTTGTCAGCACAGCTTGACATCTTGGAAGAATTTGAAGTTGTGCTCTTGCCATTAATGTTGGCATAAAAGCATAGTAATCTGGAATACATTGTCTTCAGGTTGTACAAAAACAGGGATTCATTTGTTCCCATGAATGATATGCATCTTGCTACATTTCTTGGAAACAGAAGGACTGCTCATTGCCTTGTATAGCAACTTGTTGTGCATGCAGTAACAAAACACAATATTTGGACCCAGCTTCTTACTGTTATGTTATATGCCCTTTTCTTGAACATTTAAAGTAAACTAATTCAGAGGCAATTTTTTTTATCATTTGCAGGTAAAAAGCATACTCAGATGAAGGTATGTTACTGTTACTTGGTGCATGCACGTCTGATACGTGGTTTGCAATTCCATTTAAAAAAAAGATGCTCTACTAAAGCAACAAATAGATGTTCATCATATTTCACTGTTGCAGTAATAACCATATGGGTTTTCCTTACTGTGGTAGCCCTTGGCTGGCCTGAGTACCAGAGATTTAGCTCCCTTCTCCTGGACTAACGAATGCCCTGCACCTGACATCAGGACTTCTGGGAGTGAGGGTTGCCAGCCAATCCCATCTTAGAGCTTTCGTTCCTTCAGAGCCCAAAACGTCCATGTCATAGCCTGTGTCTGTTGGCTGTGGATTCTGTTACTACACCAGGTAGATCGATTGCTGGCAGTGCAGCATACCTGTGGTGCTGCGTTCCTCAGTGTGTCGCCCTTCAGATGAGACATTAAACCAAGGCCCCACCTGCTTGAGCTCAGGTGGATGTAAATGTTACCGCAAAACCTTTCGAAAAGTGTAGGGAAGTTCCCTGATGCTCTGGTCATATTTTCCCTAGAAGTATAAATACCAACTCAGGTCTCCCCTTAAAAGAGGTTACTGGCTTAGTGGGTCTAACCTGGTTTGCAAAGTATAAGTAAAATAAAATAAATAAGTAAATGGGATCCTTTCTGCCATGCCTTAGCCTAGGCCTTCAGGCTGACAACCTCAACAGGCCTACCAGGAGGATCTGCTTAAACTGGTTGAGGATGGAGTTCACATTATAGCTCCAAGACTGCACAGTTCTGTTAAATTTTCTGCCCCCTACAGAATCTGTTTCTGGTAAAAGAAAGATGGATGCTCCTCTTTAGGAATCCTCAGATTGTTTTTTAGATGAGGATGAGGTGGCTTATGTAGACCAGTTGTCCACAGGCTCATATATTGATTCTGACTTAGAGGACATCTTAGCCTCAGCTTCACCACCTGAGGAATTCACCTTTGGGGAAGCACTCTGTAAAGTGAGGGTGTATTTTCATAGTGAAACTTAGGATTATCCTTAGTCGAAGAAGAGGGTTAGAGAATTTATTAAGATCCCTGAGCATAAACCTTTGGCCATTCCTCCAGTCTTGGAAGTAGTGTATTATGTTATTTTAGACTCATTCCTGCAGCCTGCCCGTAGAAAGCAAGACAATTTCTATGTGGTCCTGGATTCCCTGAAACACCTTTTTAGGAATCCTGCTGTTGATCCTGAAATGGTGACTCAGGTTCTTAATGGAGCGAAACGCACCACTTCCAGAAACCCCTTTCCTAATGAAAAACGGGAGAACACTGGATCATTTTGGCAAAAAGTTTATCCTTTTTGCCACCCTGGCTATTAGAGCTCTCAGTTACTATTTTCATATGGTTAATTACCAGGAAACTGCTAGACCACATGAAATAAGAAATGGAGGGGATGGAAGGCAGAGCTCTCTCCAAAAAACTGTTGGACATCTATAAGTCTGTATCTCAGGTCGCAAACTATTCTTTGAATTGTGGTATGATGCTGTAAAAGCATCAAGTAGGGCAGCTTTCTCAGACTCAGTCATCCTTAGACATACATGGTTAAAGGAACAATCCCTTCCAGACCATTTTAAGTCTGAGATTCTAAATATCTCTGTAGACAAATGCTTTGTGTTTGGACCCTAAGCGGAGGCTGTTTTAAAAAATGGAGGAAAAGGCTAAATCTATGCAAACTGTCAAACACTTTCTGCAGGTTCAGCCACCTTGGCTTAGTAGAAACTATCCTACTAAGTCCTAGTCCTTTCCTCCCTCACATCAGAGGCAAAGTGAGAAAAGGCTCAGAAAGGATAGACCACTGAAGCAACATAAAAGATGGCAGCCAAAGTCTGCTTTCAGGCCTATTGGGCCCTGGCCCCAGGGGTACAGCAGGGAGCAGTCATGACTCAGTCTCCTCCCTGTCCTCTGCCCATGTCCCACCCTGACCATTTCATCCTTCCATCCACCAAACCTCACTATTTATTCAAAGCTAGTTCGAAGGTTAGCTGTCTTTCACAACAAATAGGTCAAGATTAATCAAAACAAATAGGTTCTGAATGTCATGACGTCAAGTTACAGACTTTCTTTTGTTTCCCCTTGCAAGGCCTGCTGGCATTCTTACTGATCCACACAACAAACTGAGAGAAGCTCTGAATCAAGTAAGTCTACTTTTACAGCAAGGCTACATACAAGAAGTACTCTCCTCGAAAAGTAGTAGTGGTTATTATTCGAGACTCTTTCTTGTTCCAAGAAAAGAGGGAACTTGGAGGCCTATTACTAGATATTTCAAAACTAAACAAATTTCTACTGGACTCAAAATTCAGAATACTTACACTGCGAAAGCTCCTACCTCTGATTGTTCCAAGGGCCTACATGATCACCTAGGAACTAAAAGATGTTCTGGATGTTGTGGATGATATCTTTATGGAATCAATTTTAACTCCTGATACTTTACCTCCTGCTCCTAGGAAACCGGATAGGTACTACAGAGTACCTGACTCTCACAAATTCCTTTTCAAAAATCCTACTGCTGACCCAGACATTATTTCCCAGGGGCCTAAAAGTATCAAAGCAACTACAGTTAAGAATCCCACCCCTTTGGATAGGGATTCCGGAGCTTTAGACAGATGGGGTAAAAAAGTATACACCTTTGCAACTCTCGCCATTAGAGCATTGAATTGTCAGTTCCACATGCTGAACATACTATGGATCTTATTAAGCAAAAATTATCTATCTTTCCTGACTGCAGAAAATAAAGAATTACAGGAGCTTATGCATTCTGCACGCCAAGTCAGCAAACATACCCTGCAATGTGGGTTTGACACCCTAAAAGCATCTTGCAGGGCGCAGTCACAGGTTCTGTACTTAGAAGGCATGCTTGGCTTAAGGAGCAGACCATGCCAGACCATGTCAAATCAAAATTACTGGATGCTCCTTTAAACAAGGACACTCTGTCTGGCACCAAAGCAGAAGAAGTTTTAAAAAATATGGAAGAAAAGGTTAAGTCTATGCAGACAGTCAAAGATTTTTTGCAAGCACAGCCTTCAAGATTCAGTAGGCATTGCCCATTGAAACATTGGTCCTTTCCAGCCCCCTCAAGGCCATCTAAAACTTGACCCAGGAGAAACAGACCCACCAGATTACAGTCTCCGGGTATGCAGAGATCTAAGCAATGGAGTACCTCCACTTCTAAAACAGGGAGTGCTAAGCCACCCCCTTACAGAAAGGATTCACAATGACTTCTCAGCTCCACTCCTCACCTCTGCCCAGTTGCTCATGCCCCTAGGAGGAAATCTTGCCCACCATACAAAAAAAAAAAAAAACGGACCTCCATCTTCAACGATCCATGGGTCCTCAACATAGTATCCCAGGGGTACAAATTCTGTTTCCACACGCTGCCAACCCCAAAAGGCTTCCCAGACCTCCCTCCAAATCAGTAGGCAGAGGCACAAAACCAAGTTCATTCCCTGCTCTCCATAAAGGCAATTCAGCCTGTTCCTGCAAAACAGGTAGGCCAAGGTTTTTATTCCAGACTTTTTCTGGTACCCAGAAAAGAGGGCACCTGGCGCCCAATCTTAGATCTATCCTTTCTAAACACCTTCCTGGCGGTACCAAAATTCAAAATGCTCACCCTACAGCAGCTTCTCCCTATGCTGACCAGAGATGCCAGGTTAGCCACCCTAGACTTAAAGGAAGCCTATGCACATCCTTATCAGGGACTCATGCAGGAAATATCTACGTTTCAGGGCAGGATCTATGCATTATCAGTTCTCTGCACTTCCCTTTGGCTTATCCACTGCTCCCAGATACTTCACAAAATGCCTGGCTCCAGCCATTGCCTATTGCAGACAGAGAAAAATTCAAATTTACCCATACTTGGACGATTGCCTGATTCAGGCAGACAGGCAGGAAAAGCTGTTGCAGCACCTGACATTTGTAAAGGACTTACTAACCTCCCTGGGGTACACTATCAATGAAAAGAAATCAAAACTAGTCCCCATTCAAAAACTTGTATTCTTGTGAACAAGCTTGGACACAGCATCCCAGATGGCATTCCTTACTCCAGAAAAACAAGCCTGTCTGACCGGCTACTTCGCTCAAATGACCACCAGAACCCAGCTATCCTCAAGGAAAATCCTGCAGGCTCTAGGGTTCATGGCCTCCTGCATTCTACTAATTCCATATGCCAGACTGCATATGAGGAAACTTCAATGGTACTTAAAAAGTCTTTGGTGCCAACATTTTCAGGACCTGGAAACTATCATACCTTGTTTCAGGACAGAGTTTCTTTGGTGAGCAGCAACATGCAACCACAACAAGGGACTTCCCTTTACACAACCCCATGCTGCCCAGACCCTAACCACAGAATCATCAGACTATGCCTGGGGTGCACATCTGGACGGCAGGTGCATTCAGGGCCACTGGAGCCCAAACCAAATTCATCTGCATATCAACCAGAAAGAGATGCTAGCTGTTCAGCATGCTCTGACAGCTTTCAGATCCCTACTATCACCAGGGCCCCTTCTAATAAAAAACAACACCACCACAGTGAGGTGCTACATCAACAAGCAGGGGGGAACCCACTCTTATCCCCTCTGCAGGCTAGCCATGAACCTGTGGAACACGGCCTTGGCTATGCAGATTCACCTGCAAGCTCAATTCCTGCCAGGCAAACAAAACTCTCTGGCAGACTTAAGCAGAAATCTCCTAGACCCACACAAGTGGCAATTAGACCTCAGCACCTTCAGCCGTCTAACCCAGAAATGGGGTACCCTGAAGATGGACCTATTTGCCTCCCCCTGCAATCACCAGCTCACCAAATTCTGCACCATGGTACCTCATAGCAAGGCCTGGAAAGTGGATGCCCTATCCTTTCAGTGGGTAAACCTCTCAATCTATGCATTTCCCCCTCTGCCTCCTCTTACAAGAGTACTACTCAAGATAAGACAGGAAGGACCAAGGGCAATCCTGATTGCCCCATATTGGCTAGGCCAACACTGCTGCCCACTACTGCACAGTCTGTCACCGGTGCCAGCATGGCACCTACCCCAGATCCCAACCCTCCTCACTGAGCAGGAGGGACAGATCTTGCATCCACAACTGCAGACCCTGAACCTTGCAGCCTGGCTTATTCCTTGAATTCTCCTCCAGTGGCCAGCCTAAGCAAGCAGATGCTGGACGTCATTCGTGAAGCCAGAAGACCCAGTACAAGGAAATTCTATGCTGATAAGTGGAAAAGGTATTGTTCCTGGATTCATTATAAAGGAGCGGACATAGCACAGCCCTCCTTACCTCTTATCCTGGATTACCTAGCAGACCTACTCCACAGAGCCCTATCCTTCTCTTCCATTAAGATCCATGTCTCTGGTCATTACAGCACTGAGCCACCTCTCTTCTCTCACCCTCTCATCAAACAGTTCTTGAGTGGGGCTAACAATTTAAAGCCACCAAGAAGAGCCCCCACCCCTGCTTGGGACCTTAACTTTGTGCTGGAAAAGCTCACGCTACCCCCTTGAGCCTGCAGCATCAGCAGAGTTAAAATTCCTCTCTTGGAAAACAGCCTTACTTCTGGCCATCACTTCAGCTAGAAGAGTGTCAGAGCTGCAAGCACATTTGGCCGTGGAACCCTTCATTATTTTTCATGCTGACAGGGTCTCCCTCAGGACTAACCCTACTTTTATGCCTAAAGTGGTGTCCAATGTGGCTCTCAACCAATCTGTTCATTTGCCCACCTTTTTACCTAATCCTCAAAATAAGGGGGAAAGGATCCTACACTCTTTAGACGTGCACAGACAGCTCAGATTCTACCTTGATAGGACTAAGCACTTCAGAAAATCTTACCAGTTACTAGTCAGCTTTGCACCAGGGGCAGACGGCAAGGCCATATCAAAACAGACCATCTCCAAATGGATAGCACACTGTATCCATTTATGTTACAAACACCATGGGAAACCACCCCCTCAGGGGGACAGAACACATTCCACTAGGGCAACTTCAACCTCTACACCTTTTCAGAGGAGTCCCTACCAGGGACATTCTGGAAGCTGCTACTTGGAGTTCTGTTCACACCTTCACCAAGCATTACCACCTGCCTATCTTTTCCAAGTCCAGGGCGGGTTTTGCAACAGCAGTCCTGCAGGGCATACTAGCCAGCCCCAACTCTTCTTGACTGCCTCCACCCATTCTTCAGCTTTGGGAATCAACCCAAGTGTGATGACTGCAACAGTGAAACACGGAGAACATAGTACAGTTGTGTACACTTACCTTAAATGTAGATGTTCGAGTGTATTCACTGTTGCAGTCCTGGTTTCCCACCCTCCAACCCCCTTGCTCTCCCTCTCTCTCTCTCTCTCTCTCTCTCCTTCTCTATTTATCTTACTCACCCCTTACATGGCTATTGCTATTTACTTTTTACTGGTGGTGATTTTTCCACCATAACTTAGCTCCATATTTGGGGGCTTCTGACATTTGGGAAAAGAAAATCTAATGTAATGGTGTCGGTTGCCTGTTTTTATACCCCTGACGAACTGACATCAGTCCTGAAGCGACAGCAACCGACGCAGAAATACTAATTCTGTGGTATTTGGGCCGACTGAGGGCTACCTGCTGGCAAATATCCCAAGTGTGATGACTGCAACAATGAATACACTCGAACATCTACATTTATTGTAAGTGTACACAACTGTACTTTGTGGATCTCTACCTGCAATTAGAACATAGGAGTACCTTTCAGGATTCCTCACCCAAAACTGATTCTGACCACAGATGCCTCAGACTTGGCTTGGTGAGTACACCCCAGTGACATCCAAGCTCAATAAAAATGGGAAAACATTTTTCAAAAAAAAAAAGCACTTAAATGTAAAGAAAATGATAGCTATTCTCAAGAACATCCTAGCTTTCAACAAAACCCAGAAACCAGGGACTCTACTGATATAGACAGACTACCCCCACAGTGATGTGACATATAAACAAGGGAGGGGGAGTCACACACTCTTATCATCTGTGCCATTTTACCATAGATATGGCCCCTAGGGACAAGAGGATGGCATGGATTTGTGCCTATGCATTGAGTGTCTTACAGATTGCCCCTGTCCATAAGGAACTAAGGCACTACCCCAGGTGTGAATTTGTGATTCCCCATCCACTGATCCAGATTGCATTTGAAGAGGGCCAGGGAAGGACTCTTCTTAATGTGAATACAAACCCTTTTTGACTTGGGGATGTGTAGCAGTTCCATCAGGGCAGGATTTCTGAGTTCCTTTGAGGTCAGGCATTGGTCACCCCTTAGGTGGTAGAAGACAGAGTAAAGAAATAGGGCTTTTAGTGTATCTGCATAGTTCATGTTTTTACACCCTGTATTTTGTTTTGAGAGAAACCTCTGAGGTTACTCCAGCTGCTGTAAGTGCCTAGTCAAGTACATGCCAAATAGCACATTGTACTCAATTATTGGTCTAATGAGGGCTGAATACAGCAGGACTATAATTTTCTTTGATCCGAATGTCATGCCTTTTACTTATAAGTTGTGCCACATAAAAGGATTTCCTCACCACTGTGGATACACGGAGGTCAAAGTTTAGGCTGCTGTCTATCTTCATATCTAGAGCTGCCACCTCTGAGTCCACTCTAAAGAGTGTGCTATTGATGTTGTAGTTTGCAGGGGTATTTGACTTCCCAAAGGGTATGATGATGCATTTTTTTCACATTTAGTTTTAGGCCATGGTTCTGGCACCAACCATTTGTCTGATCTAGACCCTCCTGAAGAATATCTACATTATTAGGGGATTCAGTGATTGCCCCAGCTTGCATTCATCAGCAGACTTTATCATCCAGAGTTCTTCCACATGAGCCTTGAGTTCAGAGAAGTATATTCTGAACATGAGTGGTCCCAGTACTGAGCCTTGTGGTACACCACTAGTAATTGGTCTCTTGCTGGATCTGGATTCATCCACTTTAAACACATGTGTCCTGCCGTGAGCCAATTGGCTATCCATCTTATTTATGCCAAGTTTTGTGAGCTTACTTGTAATACCTGAGTGGTGAATTATGTATTATGTTCTACCCTCATCCTTGGCCTTAATGACTTTTTCAAATAAATCTACTAGGTTCAGTAGGCATTATTTATTTATTTATTTATTTTTTTACATTTGTTTACTGGGATAGTCCGACTGGATACATGTCCATTTTCAGCGGAGGCCCGGGGAGAAAAGGTCCACAAAGACAAACTTACATAGATTACACAGATGTTAGCAAACAATTATAAAAACAAAGTGATTATATACAATGGGTTAGTAGTGTTCCCTAGTAGGGACTCACAATTGTCATGGACAGACAATTAAAAGTAAGAGACATCAGATTGGAAGCAGAGCTTGGTGATGTAGTTACAAGTTATGATAATTGCAGAATATGTTTTTAGTTTATAACTTAATCAGGGTTGGTACATGGGTATAGCCAATTCACTTTGAGATACTGTTTGAGGTTTTTTTTTGAAGAGACTTTTGGAGGATTGTAAGATTATATAGTTTGGCAACGAATTCCAGGTTTTGCCAATGAAGTTGGCAAACAAGGATTCACCAGCAGAGTTATTAGCTTTGTGGGTTTGGACCAGTAGTTTATTGGCTGACCGTAGGGAATCTTAGATTGCTATATGACTTAATAATATTTTTAAGTGAGGGGATATCCTCAGGGTGGTACAAAATTTTGTGCAGTATTAAGAGTTGATTGAATTGAATTAAACTGGGCAGTTCTAGCCACTCTAGACGTTTAAGGTTCTGGCAGTGGTGGGTTCTATAGGTGGAGCCAGTGGCGAATCTGGCAATATGATTGTAGCTATGGGACAGCTTACCTAGTTTGGATTTGTTGAGGTTTGAGAGTACAGGCGAGGCATATAAGAGAGTAGAGAGTAGATGTGATCGGGTGATTGCAGTCCTAGCCATTGGGGTTAAAAATGTCTTGTTTCTATACAGTGATCCAAGCTTCTTATTGATAGTCTGTATGGTTTTGTTGACCTGTAGGTCAAATTTGAGATTATTGTCTATGATAACCCCTAGCAGTTTGGTGTGATTATCTGGGGAAATAGTGGTACCATTGTTAGATGTGACAGAGAATGAAAGTGTGGTGGATCTACTAGTGGTAGAGAAGAGTAGAAGTTTAGTTTTATTGGGGTTCAGAAGTAGGTGTTGGTTGATGAGCCAGTTCTCAATAGTGTTAAATGTATTTTGGGTTAAGATCTGCAAGTCGGAAGGGGATGTGGCTGAGCAGATGAGAGTGGAATCATCTGCGTATTGAATGCAGATGGCTTTAGGGATAGCAGTGTGGAGGTTGTTGATAAAAATAGAGAAGAGTAGTGGACTTAGTATGGACCCTTGAGGGACACCAAGTGTGAGAGGTAACTGGCTGGAGAGTTTGCCCTGCCATAGTACTGCCTGCTGTCTACCAGTCAGACAGGACTGGAACCACTGGATAGCAGGCTTGTTGAGGAAAATAGATTTTAGTGAAAGAATGACAAGTTCATGGTTGACCATGTCAAAGGCTTTTGATAGGGCAAGAAAGAGGGCAGAGGTTAGCCTATTGTCATTCCTGTTTTGGTTTATGGCAGTAGTAAAGGAAAGGAGGGCTGAGGTGGTGCTGTGGTATGGCCTGAAACCATGCTGGGAGTCGGATAGTAAGTTATTCTGTGAAAGATATTGCATTAGTTGCTTGTGTACACATTTCTCCATTATTTTGGCTAGTGGGGAAAGAATGGCAATGGGTCTATAGTTGGATATGTCTGAGGAGCTACCACCTTTATGGAGTGGGATGACGTGAGATATTTTCCAGAGGGAGGGGATAGCATTTTCGGATAAGGTTCTGTTGATGAGGATAGATATGGGATATGCAATGGCATCTGTAGCTATTTGCAGGTACTCTGCAGGGAGGAGGTCAGCAGCGAGGGTGGTAGGTTTTAGATTTTTTAGAAGTGTTTTGATAAAACTAGTGGATATTTTATTTTATTTATTTTATTTTATTTTACATTTGTTGACCGGGTTAGTCCAACTGGATACATGTCCATTTTCAGTAGAGGCCCGGGGAGAAAAGCTCCACATTCAAGAAAAAGATCATGATAACAGAAGTACATTACAAGATTTAACAAATTAACTAGTAAATACATTTTAGCTTATGATTAAGGAAGAGTATTCTAGGCTAACAAATCATGTATGGCTATACATACAATAGGTAGGAAACATTGAGCACTGTAAGAACTTTCAGTTGGTTTTACAGACAAGGATGTCAATAGAAAGGATTAGCTAGTTTTGTGTGATTGAGAAGAATAGGGTCAGGAGATAGTGGAGGAAGTTAGTCTGGGTTTGCACAGGGGCATAGCCAGTGTGATTTAAGGTATGGTTTGAGCTTGGATTTAAATAGGGTAGTAGAAGGTAGGGGGGTAAGATCAGTAGGGAGGGAGTTCCAGGTTTTCCCCACTGTGTTAGAGTATAAAGAATCTCCAGCCAGGTTATTGGTTTTACATATCTTTACCATTATTTTATTTGAAGAGCGCAGGGTTTAAAGGTTATTGTAGGGGGGTGATTAGATTGGTTAGTATTGGAGTAGATGTAGGATGGAACTATGTTTTTAGCTTTAGAAATTGGTTGGAAGCCAAATTCCGGGTGATTATTAGGTAGATTAGGCATGTGGTTTAAGTTAGAGGGGGTTAGTTGATTTGCTAGGGATTGGATTGTTTCAGTGAAAAAGTTATTAAAGGCGCTAGCTATTGTCTCTGGGAAGCTATAGGTGTAGTTAGCCGGGGTTAGGGTGGTGGAGTGACCTGGACAAAGTAGTTGATTTAAGCCTGCCCAGAAGTTTTGAGGGTTGTTGTGGTGCTTTTGTAGGAGATTTTGGTAGAAGCTTTTTTTTATCCAGTAAAATAGATTGACTGACTCTGAGAGTTACCTTGGGCTTTTGGTTTGGTTTGTATGATTGTATGTAAGCAGTGTTGTTGGCTGTACTTTAATTTGTTTTATTCTTTTTTAATTGTACATTACGTACACTTGACAAAGCCGGATTGGGTTGGTTCCAGAGTTTGGAGGTTTCCTACGTTGTTATTTATCAGGTCCATGATTGTTCTTTACATGACCTTACATGACCTTACATACAGGAAAATCAAACCTATCGGTATGTCATTTCCCAGGTCAATAGATGGTTCCCCTTTATGCAGAGGGCTGACTGTTGCTGTCCTCCACTGTACTGGGACAAAGCCAGTCTGGAGGATGTAGTTAAATAGAGATCATAATGGACCTGATTAGACCTGATTTAAGCTGTTTAAGAGGTAGCCTGGTGTACCCTCAGGCCCCATCACAACTATGTTTTTAGCTTTAGAGATCACAATGGCAACCTGTTCTTTGGCGAGGGGGTGTAGCTAGGCATAGTCAGTGTACTTAAATGAGTAATTTTTTTTCTGAGCATCTCTTGGAAACTTCAACACTCAAAAAGCACAAAATACGTAGAACTTTGTAAACAATATTTTACAGTACAGAGGTATAGACAGAATGCTTGTGTAAAAGAAATACACATCTAAAATAGCTTTTTATTGATATAAATGTTAACATTTGAAAACAACTCATTGCTTTCCTATATGTGTGGGGGTGACATTTTGAGGGTTGAGTACATTTTTAAAATGATGAATAAGTAGTCCGGGTCATAATGTTAGGTTTTGAGTGCAAAATATAAATTTCTGTCTACACCCCTGTTCGTTGATGGTAATTGGCGGTGGAGTGGTGGAAGGTATTTTTTGGGGAGAACAAGGGGTGATGGGAGGGTGAAATTTGAGCTGAATTTGTTGGCCAGAAGATTTGCTATGTCGTCCGGCTGAGTATAGATGATGTCATCTACAGCTAACTCCACACATTGTTGAGTGTTGCCCTTAGGATTGCAGACATAACTGCAAAATGCGTTATGGTTATCTTTAGCTTTGGAGGCTATTTTTACTTCAAAGTCTGCTTTTAGAGACTTGACTAGTAGCCTGATTCACTTGTTTAGACTAATGAGGGACTTATTTCTTTGCTATGCACATTTCCTTTGGCTTCTCGATAGGATTTTCCTTCATTTGTTGTACAACCTGTTAATACTAGGGGTCCCCCAGGGTGAATTGTGTTTGTGGTTTGACCTGTTTTTCTTTCAGTCTAGTACTGCTATTTCTATGTAGTTGTTTATATGGTCATACACAGCTTTTGTTTATTGGGTTTCTGTGTTTTCTGGATTTGGGGGAGCTTGGAAAATAGCTATTCCATCCCTTAACAGGGGATGATTTACTTTAGAGAAGTTTTTGGGGTTAGGTGGTTGGACTAGTTTTACCTTTATTTCAAGGAAGACCACTTTGTGATTTGATCTTACAAGTGAGGACGTAACACAGGGGGAGGGGGGTGCAGCATTCTCCCATATTTGTGAGTACCAGATCTAGAATATTTGTTCTGCTAGTGGGAGTGCAGACCAGCTGCTCCAGGGTATTTGAATTTACAAAGTCAAGAAATCTTTGGGCCTGCATATTAGTGGTCATGTATGCCTCACAATTAATATAGGGGTAGTTAAAATCACTCATGAGTATGGTATTGGGTTGGATGACGAGTGATTCTAGCAACTTCAGGTATGATGTATGGGTTTCCTGGCTCATAGTGGAGGGACCTGTAGCTAGCAAGAATATGGTAATGGATTTTTCCCATGGTTGGTCAGACATGGAGTAGCTCAAGCATGTCATATTATTTGACCAGCCTTGAAGTGTGCTTATCCTTTATGTAGATAGATAAACTTCCACCTTTAGCTGTTTCATGTTCAACAGGGTGGTCGGAATGTGTAAAAGGCATTATAGCTATGCAGTGCCAGAGTGCTTTCTGTGGCTCTGAACCATGTTTCAGTAACTGCACAGATGTCCGTATTCTCCTATTCTCCAGCATGAGGAAAGCTTCCAGGGAGTGCAGTGTCTTGTTGAGGTGCTTGGCACTGAGCAGTAACACCTTTAGCTTGTCCAGAGTAGCTTTTGTTATGTTGGAAGGTTTGTCTGTCTGGCAATGCCTAAAAAAAGACACTATGGGGTGGATAATGTTTTGGTCAATATCCAAAAGCCTAGAGGTGATAGGTGAAGACCAACCCTGGCCAAGCAGCATGGCCTTTCAACCATGTCCTTCCAGGCTGACAAGTATTAGACCCCTTTGGAATGACACCAGTAGCTAAATTATATTGTGGCATTGTGCTTGGAGGGGGTAGAATGCTGCTCAGTGCCAGGCTCGTACCTGCCTGTGACACATATTCTGAGACTCAGTCATGTCTGTTTTCATATAGTCCAATGAGGTACATCTCAGGTCATTCAAGCCCACATAGACTATGACTGAATCATGCTGGTACTTGGGGGTAAGTGACCTGAGTGCTTGTGTGATCTGGTGAGTCCTGAACCCTGACAGGCAACTAACTGTAACTTTCTCCTTATCCAGCCTGTTAAGAGGGACATCAGTGTATCCCACAGTGAGTCTCCTGTGACCGGAATAGTGGGTTGTGGAGTGTCTCGCCTTCCAGGTTTGTTAGCTGAGGCAAATGACATGTCGCTTTGTGTGTTGTGATGGGAATTATTTTGTTTGTGTACATGAGGAGTTCCTGAGGACTGCACCTGTGAGACTTTTGAGGTTTGGGTAAGTTACATGTGAGCACCTCCGCATATGTGGGTCTGTGTATGTGATCCTTTGTGTGTGTGTGGTGAGTGGTATGTGTGAGCTTCTGACAACCTGTTTGTTGCTTTTTGTGTCTGTATGTGTGAGTCTAGCCACCAATGTCAATGTGTAGCCATACCTCTTATATTATATTTTTCTTTTCTGGAATTAAGTGATTGTCAGTATACATAAGGCAATTGTTACATTACCTCAGGATACCCATGTCCACCAAACTGGATGCAAAGATAACAGGAAAGTGCCATCCCTGGTTGCAGATCCTAACATGTACTTGAAAGGAATAGAAGTGGAGGGGGTAACAAAATGAAGGAAGGGTGCTTATGTGGTATAATCTGAAGCTAACCTAACCAGCGATGCTGATCAGCCCCAAATGAGGTGCTGTCTGAGGAACAATAGTCTTGGGTGCTATAGTAAGTTAAGTAGCACATTAAACTTTCACAGTACTATGAAAATAAGCAATGTTACCAGATGTTTGCATCTGTACAGGGAAGTGGCTTAGTGAACAGTTCTGTGCAAAAGTGCCGAATTTATACCAGCACTGGAAGTACAGAAAACTGAGCCCCCTGGCTAATACAATGATTACATTTTAAGCCCTTCTGTGTGCTTCCCAGCTCAGATATACCAGGAAGACACGTACTACCACTAGACAAATAATCCCAGTCCTTCTAATGTAAAAGGACAGTAAAAGAGTGTCCGGAGTGAAATGCTACCACAAACAAACTTAAAGATATGGATACAGCAGCGTACTTAGAACAGCTTATAAAAGTACTTCACTTTGTAGAAATGAGCCAAGAGCCACTCAACTGGACAGAATTTATAAAGGCACTAAAAGCAAGATAAGCCGATTAATAAGCCCTCCAGGCCAATAAAACTACATGCAGAAAACACAAGTGTTTCCCTAACCTAAAAAGAATAGGCTACCACCCAGTGCACCAGATGGAGAACCGTCTGACCTCTTGATGTAAAAACACAGAAAAGTGCTTGCCAGAGTGTAAAAATATACTGCTTTATCCAACAACTAGCTAGATAATGAATTCAGAGCGAGTAAATCAGTAGAACGGACAATGAGAGGTAAAATTCCCTTTTTTCAAAATAAGCACAAGGAAAGGCAAGTAGATAATTCAAAATATAAATAACAGCGTAGAAAGGGAGGAGCTTGTAAAGCTCAATTTATAAGTAAGGGTGGGCAGCTTAAAATCGCCAGGTTTAAAAAGGAGGTCTAAGAAAGGGAGGGAGAGTTAGGAAAGGGATGGAGGGTAGGGAAAAATGACTAACTAGCAGGAAATCACCAGCAGTGATGGAGTCTTCCCAGAAAAGACAAAGACCCAGAAATTCACTGTGTATTTAAGTGTCACTCAAGAAACAATTTAACCAATGGAAGAAAAATGTGAAATGTGCAGCCTAGATTATTTAAGTGTCTGTTTCTTACATCCCCAGGCTATTACTGAAAATCAGGGAGAAATAGCGAGGGTGCACTATTTTGGCCATGACAACATTAGTTCCTTCTCTTACACAACCTTAGCAGTAAACCTTATTTTGCATATAGAAATATGAATAATTTGAAAAGAAAGTTATGTTTTAAAGATTTTAAAGTAAATTTAACTATTCTTGTGATATATAATACAGGAGCAGTTCCCTGCTACAACTGTAGCTGCTGCTCAGACATTTGTGACAAAAAGTATTTTGAACATCCAATAAATAAATTAAAATACTAAATAAAATGTGCAGATACTTGTAAAACAACTATGGTTGTTTATTTAGCTACATGCACACAATGTCAAGGTTTTTACGTTGGAAAATGTTCAAGATGTTTAAAAGATCGTATTATTGAACATACGTCAGATATGAGGAGGAATATTCCATCTAATGCATTAGCACAACATAGATTAGATAAAGGTAATTCACATAACTTTAAATTCAAAGTTCTAGAAGTTATATATAAGAACTTACGATTGGGTGATCAGAATAATAAATTAGAAATGTCTGAATGTAAGCGGATAATAAGATTAGCAGCAGATAGAAAACCAGGATTAAATAACAGAATAACACTGAAACCAATATTGGATTTTAGACATAAACAATACAGATAAGTAGTTATTTTAGATAGAAATGCATAAGTCTGATATACTTGTAATGAGTAAGCAAAGAATATTTATTGCAGTTATTTTTCCTTATCATCATCTTTTAAAAAAAAATGTATTTGCTCTCTACATCATGTTTGATATGTATGAAAAAATAGAGGGGAATTCTTATTATGAATGAAAATTTCTTGTGTTTTTTAGAGTTGAATATGTTTCTATGTGTATCTTTATAGTTTTGTATTTTTTATACATACATATGTGATCTACAATAATGAAAGCTGTATCTTTTAGAACTATTTGTATTTTTAATGAAGTGTTAATGAAGTTAGGTTATGTATTAGGTGGCTGTGTCATGTGTTTTTTTTTTTTGAAATTACTATAAATTCAAACTTTTAATACTATTTGAACTTAACATTGAAGAAGGGACATTCCCAAAAGCTTTGTTTGTTAATAAAGTGAGCGTTTTCCATCTATTTAGTTTTCTTTTTTGTTATATTTTTGAAGCGCAGCACATAACATACAGTTTACTTACATTTGTAAGACAAGCCTATAGATCATATTATTATTTACAATGACATAGAATTATTTACAAATTCTAGCTAGCTGGGATGGCAGTTTCACAGTAAGAATAACAGTGCTTTACATTTATGAGTAAGAATAGTAAATCGGACAAATAGTATATACATCGAAGATCCAACAGACCAAATATATGCACAGTTATGTACGTGGAACAGAAAAAGGAGAATTCAAACTGTTTTAGTAAGTATTGTTTGAACTATGGCGTGAACAGGGGGTAGTTTGTATGATCATTTAAATCAAAAGGAAGTTACTGCCATCATTTTAGGGTCAGTGCAGAAAGCAGAGTGCAGCCTGAGAGCAGGGGGTTGTAGGGAAGGACTGGCTCTGCTTTGGCTTCTTAGGTGATATGTTTGAGTGGTAATGAACATTTTGAAAGACAGAAGGGAGGAGCAGAAGAGAGTCTGTGAAACAGTCCACTTACCCCATTAACTGACAAACAAACAAATTAAATTTTCCATATTAGGTCACAGTCTTGCAGACTGACTGTCACGACACTGTGAATTACAGTGAAGCTACTTAAGTGCCTAATGCAAATATTTTTATATTTTCACTTTATTTAAACTGTTGTTATACTGTAGTTGTATTTATTGGGGTTTTTTTGTATTCTCTTTACTGCCACACGGTGTGGACTATGACTGACAGTGGTCCATTTTGACCAGCCTGCCAACTAATTGTGTTAAAGTAAAATAAACAAACAAATGAATAAATACAAGCCTGGCCCTTTGATTCAGTGATAGCAATTAAGTACTGAGTATTTTCCTGCAAATAAATGGATAGATTTATGAGTGTCCCAATTATTTACAGATATTGTAAGTTAACAGAAAGACATAACAGTGTTTACTTATAACTGCTTTTGCAGTGTTATTCAGCCTGAAATTTATTTTTAATGCAGAACAGGTAGCTATGTCCACCCCAATGCATAATTAAAAAAGAAAGGGAAGCTGAAATTCTGTACACTTTCAAAATGGATTTTTTCATATTGATGATAACAGATAAATCGAATTCATGAAGGGCAGGGAAGTTTACAACTCTTAATATTACTTCATTGTTCTCATAGATGCATTTGCGAATATTTCAAAATGTCTTATGAAATGTAATAAGTATGTTTCTTATAGTTGCCATTTCATTGTGTAAGGAGGAGGGTTATTTATACACTCCTGCAGTTTGCACATGGTAGTACTGTAGCGTTGGCGGCGAATGTATAAGGTTAAGAAGTGCCGGCAGTGGGATTCTGATGGGCTTATGGTATGGAATATCTATTATACATTGATAAACATACACTGTATGTGCCAGAAGCTATATGTGTGCTGAAGATACAGTGGCTGTATAAGGTGAAATTATTCCTCATGCACTGAGTATAGAGAAAGACAAGATCATTACAAACAAAAACTTGCCTGATATTCAGATTTCTAGGAATACAGTGCATATTTCTTCTTCACTTGATGAGATTTAATGTTAGATGATGTGCTGGCTTTTGGTGCATTGTCATCTTCTAACTCCCTACGGTGCTTGCTCGGAAGTTATAAAGTGCAGACCTGGTCAAAGAACAGACCTTGCTGGCTCTTTCATGCTGATACAGAGTGACAGATCAAGGAATGGACCTTTTTTATTTGCTTCTTAACTTAAAGTTGCGGGGCGTTATTTTGGGAGGTGGCACTGGGCACAAAAATTAGCCAGCTTTATGAAAAACAGAAGTCAGCAAATACACGGTATTATATATAGTGTAAATAACAAATGTGTAGCCACGTCTGGAATGCCTCTGTTTGTACCACATATAAAGCCCTTCAGAAGATATCAAAAACAAAGTGTGGTATTACGCAGTTATATCCCTAACCATTTTTGTTGCTTTGACCTATGTCACAGCCATAACCTCTTCCTCTTCTCCCCCATTTGTGTATGGCTTCCCTTCTTAGTAGCACTTTCTCATTCCTCCTAAATGCACCTTTAAATTAGTTTTTTCCATATATGTGATTGAGTGGGTCTATGTCAGATGATTGAGTTTTCAGAAACTCGAAATTCGTATGGTCGAGACCATATGATTGAGTTTCTGAAAACTCAAACATAAAAAAAGACAAAAAACACAACATTTACCCTTTTTACATTTTTGCAGGGGGGCAGGCCCCCCTGCACCCCCACACCCCCTGCAAAATTATATATACCAACTCTGACATCGTACTACAATGAGGAAAATGGTAAATTTTCTGATCTGCACCGCATCGCGATCGTTATTCACAAGCTTTGTTTTTTCACAAACTCAATCATATGGTCTTGACCACATGAATTTCGAGTTTGTGAAAACACGATCAACTGATAGGGACCCAACTGACAAAGTACTGGCTGCAGGTTTTGCATAAAAGTATTTGCCTATTAGTTAATCTTTATGTACTTTGGGAAAACTGATTGCACTGCACCAGAATTTCTTTGGTACTCAAACATGTCCGAGCAGATATATTGAGGGTTAGCCAGGAAAAAAAAGTGACAAAACAGAAGTGTACATTCAAAGACCTGTACATAACATTGTTTATCAGGGCATCACAGAAGTCTGACCTCGACTAGTATACCAAAGCCTACTGTCGCTTTACGGTACGCCGAATATCACCCATGTGCTCCTTGCATAGAGTAGGGCATAAAGGTGACGTCTGGAAGTACCATGCACAGAACTTCTTTGCTGCTACTCCGAACTCATCTCCAGATTACCGGTCTAAATGCCTAATGTTGTTTCTGCCACTTTGAATGCAGTTTTCATTCACCAGTTCAATGCCTACCTTTTTTTCCTGGTTTTGAGCCATTGCAGATAAGTACCCCATTGGGGTTTTGTTTTTCCTTAACTTTTTTGTTGCTCTGGAGGGTTAATGTCATCCAGGAAGGGTAAATGCCAGTGCAGGAGACATATTCCCCATAAAGACCACCATGAAAAGTGTCTTTTGTGCCTAGGAGCTTCTCATGACCATATAACCTGTTTGATTATTTATTTGCATTTGTTTAATGGGATGGTCCAGCTGGGCCAGAAGTGTCCATTTTCAGTGGAGTCCCAGGGAGAAAAGCTCCACATAAAAGGCATTTCACTTACAATACAGAATTTACATTAATAAAGTACATATTATTGGCAGCTTATACAACTGGTGAAAAAAACAGTACATAAGTAATCATTCTCAAATCAAAGATATTATACAAGCAATACAGAGTATATACATGAGAACATTCCATATGTCGGGCTTTCATACCAAAGATCCTTCGTAGTAGGCTTTCTTCCCTTTCTGTGTATCTTAAGAACCATCACCTTAAGCTTCTTGCCAAAGATACAATGGAAAGAAATTCTCGTGGAAGGTGAGAACTAGGAGGCGTGCTCAGCTTTGTTGTCGGATTCCTCTGCAGTGACTGGTTTGAAGCCCGGCAAGGATCTGGCTTGCAGCACATCCAGTGAGGCTTTGCAGGGGTCTGTTTCGGATGTTCAGGGGGAACCATGGTTAGTTATGTCAGAGGGGCCTAGGGGTGTTCCACAGATTTTAGTTAAGGAAGAAGTTCCTACTGTAGATATTGAATGGTCAGAGCCTTCTAAGTTTTGTAGGGCAGACATTCCTTTAAAGAAGAAACAAAAAACTAAACATGTTTCTCCTGCTCCTAGGGATCATCACAGTGAGTGTCGGGCCTTTACTTTAGGTTTGTTTAATGCTTTAATGGTATTAAAACCTCTTCAGGGAGTTTCTGTTCCAGCACCCTAGAGTCGTCTACTTCCTTTCAAAGACACAGGGAACAGGATTCCTCTGAGGAGGAGTTGGATTCTGATGAGGAATGCCTTGCTTACTCTTCCCAAATTCCATTCTCCTTTAAATTATGGGTCAAAGGAAAAGGAATTTAATAGTCCTAATACCTCTTTTGAAGAAATTTCATTTAGGGACACAGGCACCAGGATGACGGATTTTTTTAAATGGGATTGTGCTCGTCTCTGAAATGCAAAAGAAGTACTATGAGTTGTTGCAGATGGAATCTCTGAAACCTTCTGCTGTTCCTCCTATTTTGGGTGCTTTGTTGGATACTTTTTCCAGTGCGTCTAAAGCTACTGATTGTTTGCTCCCTGCTCCCAAGAAGCCTGATAGGTTTTATACAGTGCCTAAGGATTGTAACTTTTTGTACAAATGTCCAGCTGCTGACCCCTCTGTGGTGTCTGTAGCTTCTGACAAGCCTTCTCAGTTGCTTCCTTTGGCAAAGTTACTGCCTTTTGATAAAGACAGCAGAACCATGGAAAGGCTAAGTAAGAAGGGTTACACCTCAGCTACTCTGGCTTTTAGGGCTATTAATTATCAGACACATATGTCCAGGTATGTGTTGGCTCTTCTGTCTCAGGCCTGTCAGATTATTTCTGTTCTTCCAGATTCTGAAGATAAAACGTCTGCTCATTTCTTGCTAGGGGCTTCCTCTCAAGTGGTCCTTCATTCTGTCACATGTAGTTATGATGCAGCAGATGCCTCTTCTAGGGCTGCTGCTTTTGGATTAGTGATGAGGAGGTATTCTTGGCTTAGGCTTCAACATTTTTATGATGATATTAAAGTTAAGTTAATGGATGCTCCTCTGGGTAATAAACCTTTTTTTGGGGAAGCAGCTGCTGGTTTAAGTTTCTTCAGAATAAGGGGAATGCTTTACAGGAGCTTAAATATGTGTTTGTTTCTCCTTTGCCTAAATTTCTTTGAAACTACTCGAATAAGCCAACCTTTGTTTGTAGGCAATCTCACCCTCCTACTAAAGGTAAAAAGAGTGGCAAGTGGGCTCCTCCTGCTAGAGCCACTTAGACTTCAAGAATTCAGAACCTTCCTTTCCTGATAAACCATATGCTTTATGACTATCTATCTTCCCAGCCATATTCCTCTTTCTCTTCCTGTTTGCCTTCAGATTACTCAGGATTCTTGGGTTCTGTCCATTCTTCACCAGGGGTACTCCGTGGTGTGGAAGTCCCACCCCCCACTCCCTTTATGGGTATTCCTCAACCTCCTAGAGAACAATTTATTATTTTTCCCAGGGGTTCTTTGAGACCTTTTGACTCATGGTAATATTCAAGAGGTGCCTGTGTCCCAAAGGGGCAAGGGGTTTTATTCAAGAATGTTTCTAGTGCCCAGAAAAGAGGGTACTTGGAGAAGGATTCTAGACTTCTCTCATCTAAACACTTTTCTGAAGGTACCTTCCTTTCGGATGTTGTCTCTTCAGACTCTGTTTCCTCTCTTGCTCCCTCAGACCTACATGGTGTCTGTGGATCTCAAGAGTGCTTATCTCTGTACTCCAATCCATCCTCTTTTCTGGAAGTTTTTGTGTTTCTCTGTTGCTTTGTGGCATTTTCACTTCTCTGCTTTGCCCTTTGCCTTTTCTACTGCCCCAAGGGTATTCACCAAATGCCTCGATCCTGTGATTGCTTTTTGCAGGCTTCAAGGGATCCAATATTTCCTTACTTGGACATTCTGCTGATTCAGGCTTCTTCTCTGGAGATTTTGCCGTTTCCCTTCATCAAATCTAGGGTTCACAATAAACATCAAAAAGTCTTCTCTGACTCCTTCTCAAGATCAAGTCTTTCTGGGTTGCAGGATTAATATGGTGACTATGCTGTCATCCCTGCCTCCTCTAAAGGCATTAACTCTCATTTCCTTCCTTCAAAGTCTTCTTACTCTGCCTCCATTTCAGTAAGGGAGTTTCTGAGAGCTTTGTGTTTTATGGCATGCACCATTCCAATGCTTCCTGTGGCCAAACTCCACATGAGGAAGTTCCAGTGGTTTCTGAAGTCAAGTTTGACTTCAATATGCACATCCTCTAGACTTTGTAGTTCCTCTTCTTCCTGGTCTCCAAAAGGAACTTCACTGATGGATTCAGCAGTTGTCTGTAAATCCAGGTCTCCCTCTTCATCCTACTCTTCCTTCTCAGGAATTGTTCACAGATGCTTCAAACATGGGATGGGGAGCAGAGTTTGACTCCCTAAAGGTACAGGGGTGTGGCGCCTGTTCAGCAGAAGAAGCAGTTCAGTGTCAAAGAGATGAGAGCTCTTATGCTGGCTTTTCAGGCTTTTCATCCTCTTTTCTCTCCTGGGCCTCTCAAGGTATTCACAGACAGTACCACAGTGATGTGGCTTGTCAACAAACAGGGAGGAACACAATCTTATCCTCTCTTCCAGTTGGCAGTACTGGTATAGGATCTTGTTGTCAAATATCAAGTGACTCTTTGGGCAGTTTACATCCCTTCAGGTCAAAACAGAATGGCTGACACTATAAGCAGGCCCTTAACTCAATCCCACAAATGGATGATTCACAGGGATGTGTTTCTGGACATTGTCCACCAGTGGAGTGGTATTCAGGTAGATCTGGTTGCCTCCCCTCTGAACAGACAACTTACTCTTTTTTTTGTGCCAGAATGCCAGGTCCTCTGGTGTGGAAGGTGGACACCCTCTCTTTTTCTTGGAAGGGGATGTTTCTTTATGCACTCCCTTCCTTTCCTGTCATTCCAAAAGTCCTGTTCAAAATTCAATAGGCGCTCCCAAAATCTTGTTGGTGACTCCCTCCTCTTCTGCATTTAGCCAAGGGCAATCACAAGTTACCTCACAGGGTGGATCTACTCACACAAGACAGGAGATCTCTCATCCATCCCCACCTGTCCACTCTTCAGCTACCACTGTGGGTGATAGGATTTTGATTCCTCATAGACATTTTTTTTTCTGAGGATGTGCTGAAGGAGGCCAGGAGACCGACTACTAGGAAATCCTACTTATCCAAATGGAAGAGGCTTTCTATTTGGTGTCTTGCTCATAACCTGGACCCACTTACTGTGGATGTTCCTTTGGGTCTCCCTTATTTGTGTGCGTTGCATGATGTTGGTTTGGCCTATTCTTCTATTAAGGCCCCACTTATCAGCTATCTCTGATTGTCTGCCTTCATCTCCTTCTTTAGCTTCTAGATTTGAGGCTAAACAATTTCTTAAAGGCGTCCTTCAAATTAGACCTCCCAGGAAGCCTGTTCCTTCTCCCTGGGATCTTAATTTTATTTTGGAGAAGTTGACTCAGGCTCCCTTTG
The DNA here is from genome assembly GCF_019279795.1 of Protopterus annectens. Classification (NCBI taxonomy): domain Eukaryota; kingdom Metazoa; phylum Chordata; order Ceratodontiformes; family Protopteridae; genus Protopterus; species Protopterus annectens. Next base: position 1,263,788,201 of record NC_056747.1, on the reverse strand, counting down.
AGAGTGCTGCATCAGCTTCCTTGCAGCATTGTTCTTGAAAGATGGTCCTTTTGTTAGCTCTTACATCTGCCAGATGGGTGTCTGAGCTTCAATCCCTTATGGCTTGTCCTCCTTTTTTGATGTTTCATAAGGACAGGGTGTCCTTGTGAACTAATCCTTCTTTTGTGCCTAAGGTGGTTAATAAGTTTTCACTTAGTCTATTCATTTGCCTACTTTTTTCATCTTTCCTCAGTTTGACAGCAAGAGTGTGCTGCGTACTTTGGACATGCATAGACAACTGAGATTTTATTTGGATTATTAGAGAATCTGATCAGTTGTTTGTTGCTTTTCATCCTGGGTCCTTAGGATTAGCGGTATCCAAGCAAACTATTTTTGTTGGATTTCAAAGGCCATTTCCTTTTGTTATCGTTTTCATGGTCAGAGCCTTTCTAATGCTCGTGCTACTAGAGCTGTGGCTTCTTCTGCTGCTTGTATGCTAATTCTATTAGTGAAGCAGCTACCTGGACTTCTGGGCATACTTGTACCAAGCACTACAAATTGGATGGCATCTCCAGAGCTAGAGCTGGTTTTGCTAGAGCCATTCTTCATCCTTCTTAGAGGGCTGTACCACTCCTTCCTCCTCCCAAGTTTCTTCTTGAGCTTTGGCACACTCCTATAAGTGAAACATACTGCAACAGTGAATGTAAGGACATAGTACAGTTGTGTAAAATCTTACCATAACAGTAGATGGCCTTTCCATCACTGTTGCAGTATTCCCTCCTTCCCTCTTTTCCGCAATCCTTTTCCTTCCTGGATGCACTGGTTACCTCCTGGGTTTCCTTAGATTGGTGTTCCTACTGGCGCAATCATTTCTGAGGAGGGTATGTTTGGACCTCACCTTTATGCCCTATGCTATGTCAGGAGCGTATAGGTGATATTCGGCGTACCTTAAAGCAACAGTAGGCTTTAGTATACTGGCCAATGTCAGGCTTCCATGGCAGGGAATCCCATAAGTGAAGAATACCCCCAACAGTGAAGGAAAGGACATCTACTGTTATGGTAAGATTTTACACAACTGTACTTTCTGTAAAACATTTGTCTTTCAAAAAGCCTCTGCTGGTATTTACTTTGAGTGTGAGTACTAAAGAAGGATGGAGGCAAGAAGTCCCATTTACAAACCTTTCAATTCTTAAGGCATCAAGGGGAGCTATGTTATCTACATGATGAAACAAGAGAAGTTTGGGAAGTTATGCAGTACAAGCCCTATCAAGATATGGAAGCATGGGTCAGTGGTTTTTTATATATATCTATATATATCTATATATATATATATATATATATATATATATATATATATATATATATATATTAACCAGGTAAGCCCACTGGACCAAGTGTTCCTTTCCAGGGAAGACCAGGGAACCCTGTTTTGTTAAGTGAGTTGTTCCGAGTTACACAGTAGGCAAACAGAGGTGGAAGAAATCAAACCCTCTACCACTGAGGAGGAATAAAATAAAATGTGTTCATTCATTGTCCAGTAGCTGCTTTATCTTCTTCATGGTTGTAGGGGAGCTGGTGCCTATCCTGGCAAGCAACAGGCATCAAATAAAACAGAGAACCAGTTCTGGATATGAGAGTGCACTCACACACATACAGACGCACAGATGCACACACACATGTACCCATATATGCACACACAGACATGCACACATGCATAAATATACACATATATGTATGCATATACACACACACACACATGTAGACTTTCATGTACACATGCATGTATACACACACACACACACACACGTACTTACATGCAGTCATATGTACACACAAGCGCAGATACACTCACATATATACACACAGATGTGTAGGCAATTTAGAACATCTCCAGTCCTCCAGTCCACCTAACAGCATGCTTTTTGGATGTGGAAGGAAACCAGAGTACCATATGAAAACCAACATGAACACAGGAAAGCCAGACTCCACTCTGTCCAGTGCTCATGTGATGCAGTAACATGTACCTCTGCAGACCTATTAAGTAAAACACACTAACAAAATAGAGCAACATAGATTTCATCAAATGTGCTAGCTGTACGTGTCATTAACTGTGTCACATCCCTGCACATCTAGTGTAAAACATGGGTACAAAGTAAGGCATATTGAAAGGCAAGAGTGGGGGCGGATGACTGGAGATGGAGGTAAGAAGGACTGAATGATGGCAGAAGGAAGAGGAAGGTGTACAACAGGAGTAACTGAGAGAAGGATTAGAATAAATGTACAGAACAGAAGAGCCAAGTCAGAGTAGGGAGAAGGAGAAGGGGGAGGGGGTAAATTTGGAGCAGAAATCAGTCACCCTGAAAACTACTGCTAAACCAGGTTTCTAGCCATGGATCAGTCTTGGCTGTGCTCACATATACTAACACTCCAGAGGCAGCACTGGGCACACATATATTGATGAGGTTTTACATGTAGCAGTGTGATGTACGGAAGTGGAACAAAAAGGATGATGTGTGTTTACCTGTGGACGGAAGACAGGAGTGAACTCCAAAAGATCTGAGAATGGAAGAAGTTAAGGACTACATAGTTGGAGAGCATGGTATGGCTGCAGGTTTAAATGACACCTACTTCCTGAAGTCAACATTTTGTTTTCCCAGATTGTGTTTTCCTACTGGGAGAATGATTTCTATACTGCCACAGGTAAAATGCACAACTTAACTCTTCCTTAAATTCTGTGACATTTCTTTGCTATTCAGATGCTTCAGTATACAAAGGTAAAATTATTCAATATTGTTCTTTAGGAATTTGCTTCCATGGCTTGTACTCCACATAACCCATCATATTCTAAAGTTTATGGTCCAAAAGAAGCCCATATAGCAAGATGTTTACATCTCTTTATTTTTTTGCCTTACTGGAATCATTAACCTTTTCCGTCTCTGATTTCCATCTTTTTTATAATGATATCTTACACAGCTGCATTTTTCCTCTCTCTCAGACCTTAAGCTTTTTGAATGTATGGGAATTCACATCTGCTTTTCTGTGTAACCTCAGACTGAAAAGTTCTGATTTTATTGACAGATGGGCAGACTGAAAGAGAAGACATCCCTTCAATCTAACCAATTCCTAGCATTTCAAAAATTCTGACTTGAGCACATCTTTGTAGCCGAAAAAGAAAGAGCTTGTTACTTCATCTGTAAAGTACATAGAATACTAACAGTGTGTGTCAGTGGAAGAACATTACAGACCTGGCATGGAGATTCTCAAAGCAAGCTGTAATTCTGAGTAGTACCATTCTAAGTAAATGCTAAGAAGGTCTTGCACAAGAGGACAGGACATTATTGTCTCATTTCTTGAGGACAGGAAAGGGGGACAAAATCACACCAGTTTCTCTGTCCATATCAGGTTGTTTTGCTTTGGTGTAAAATATTAGCTAATAATAACAACAGCATATTGTATGACATGGCTATTAGTATGGGATGAAACATCAAGATGAGAAAAAGTTGTGTGTTTATCAGTTTCTGACCACAGTGGTCATTTAATGCAAATCTGTTGAATTTCTGAGTGCAGTATGAGTAACTTGGGCTCAGAAAAGGACTTACATTTTGGAAGCGCTTACCATGAGAAAGTAGATGAACAGTGGCTCATAGGTGCTTGCTAGGCTAATGGCCCTAAGAGGCCTTTTTAAGCCTAGCCATGTATTCTGACTTGTAAATGAGTGGATAAATTACCCAGTGGTGTATAGCTGTGTTTAAGTGGCAGAGCATGTCTGTGCTGCCTCTGTATAATAGGAGGATAGGTGACAGTCCAGGGGTAAATTTTTTGATTTTCCATCCATCGGTTCAGGTTACATTTGAATAGGGTGAAGGACAAACTCAGCTTCACATGGATGCGTGTTTCATAGCAAGGGTATTCTCTGAGACTTGTATCTGTCCCTCTCCATATTCTGTTTATGTTGCAAACAAGGTTTAGGTTCCTGGATCAGGCATTTCTAATGCTGTTAAACTTGTTGATGTGCAGCAAGTCCTTCAGTACTGTATTAGATGATGCCTTGTAACCAGACACCGAGTAGTCTGGAGGAGACTATGGTTAAAGATACGATTCTCAGGCAGTCTGCATATTCCTTGTTTTTACCTCTTGTATTCTTTGTGTAAGGAACCTCTATGGACATTCCAGCTGTTGCATATACCTGGTAAGGTGCATACTAAAGGGAGCATTGTACTTAATGGTTGGTCTAGAGAGGGCTAAGTGTAGTGGGAATAATCTTTGGACCTGGATATGCTATACCTTTGCTAATGAGTTGCGCAATGTAGATGTTTTCCCATCTTGGGAAGCAAGTGGTCTGTAGCTCTTTGAGTGGCATGTCAATTACTGGTTGAACGGGTCATGCATAGCTGCAATGACACGTAGAGTAAACTGGGGTCTATATTAGAACACTGAACATTCAAACTGTCGAGTGTTCTAATATCAAACCTTAGCAATCGAAAAAAAAAACATCGAACATTCGGAACAGCAAATTTTTTCCTAGGGAAAAAATTTGCTGTTCCAAAACACCTACACACAACACAAGCACACCAAACAAACAGCAATCCACACACATACACCTAAACTATAACACCTAACCCTACACTAAACTATACAAACACCACTAACTATCCACTTACCTTAACCCAAACCCTAACGTCCGTCACTATTGCACAGTCACCTCACCCGCACCCTAACCCACACGTCCACACAATCGCACACTTACCTGACCCGCGCCCTAACCCTAATTCACCTAACCCATATGTCCACACAATCGCACACTTACCTGAACCCGACCCGTAACTTTCCACCAGAGCACTGAAAATACCGAAGCAACAGAAACGGACAACCAAATTCTTTCCCTTGGAAAGAATTTGATTTTCTGTTACTTCGATATTTTCAGTGTTCGCTGAAAACGGGTCGATATTAGAACACCCGAAATTTCAAATGTTCGGTGTTCTAATATAGACCCAGTAAACTGTCGTGTCCTGATGTAAGTTTGCATCCTGCCCCCATTATGGCAATCGGCATATCCTCTACAGCCTGCTGGAAGGAACAGGTGATCCTTCAGTATTTTTTCTGGTTAATTCCGTGAGGAAGAAAGGATAACATTTTGACATAAACCTGCACTCAGCTACACACTTATGAATTTAAACCATTCATTATCTTCATCTGGCACCTCTGCTTTCCTCATGTCACACAGGAAGAGAAATGCCCTGGCAGTTTATATTTGCATTCCATTTACGTATTTCAGACATGAGAATTAGTCTGGCTCCACATGACCTCGCTTTTAAACGCAGACAATAACAAAGTTTTGTTGCAGTGAATACTTAATAATCATTTGTTTAGGACACTGCCTGCTACTTAATGGGATTGCCTAACACCTGAAAACACTTCTGTTTTAAGAGGAATAAATAGCTACAAGTATCTTAGACACAGTGATGCTTCTGACCTGTGTATGACTAAGAGGGTAAACACCTTTAGGAACCTCTCCACACTGAGCTGTGGACTGTATTCCAGTTTATAGTCATATGTGAATGCCTGTTAAACCTAGAGACTGGTGCAGTAAAACACATTGTATAAAACCAGTTCTGCTGATCTACAGAATGTCAGTCTGTGTAGCTTTTTTACGTTTTGAGCTTCTATAGACAGCAGTCTATGGCAACATGTCCATAAAAGACAGTGGGGTGTTTCTAGCCCACTCTGCTTTGAAAGTGATGGGGACCACACAGAGAAGTCACAGAGACTGTTAAAGTACCCTACAAGCTGCTGCTGTACCGATCCTAGATGTTAAATGTTGACTAATGTTCATATTCACAGAAACGAAACACCACAATACCACATGTTGTGTGACAGATATGATGTAAACAAAATGGTAGTAATGTTCCTGTGAATAAATACAGATTGCAGTTGGTCTAATATTTGGCTGATTGCACTGTCCAACATGTGGCTTTTTAACCTTTTTTTAATCTTTAAATAAATAATTGGTTTTGATAGTATTATAAAATGTGCATTTCTCTCATAATTGTTGTAATATCTATTAATTCCTACTGTCCTTTTTTATTACTGGTAAAGATTTTACTTAACTCACAAGTGAGAGTCCTGGTGGCAAGGGACCTATTCTTGAGAGAGACTTCTGTGCTTGGCAGAGACTTTGGGGGAATTCATAGAGTAACCACAGCTTGCACTCTTTTGTATATACTTTGCAGTAACCTTTTTGAATTGAGAGATGGCCCTAACATGGTACGACATGGTGCTCTAGCACAAAGCCGTGCAGTACTGCATATGGTTGGTGCCACAACCATGCTGTATGCTAATGAGGCAGTTCAGGGAAAAGGCATATGCTATTAATTCATGTGCTGTCTCTCTCTCTCTGTTTGCTAGAACTGCCTCCAGGAAGGTATCTGTGCACCGATTGTTTCATACTCGCTCAGGCATGTACATCAGCATGGGTGTCTCTAGCATGTCACAATAGTTTGATTGTTCATTCATTGCAGAAAAGGTAAGTACTGGGAAGTTTAGTGATAAGGTAAGGTCAGGAGGTTTTGTGTGTGTGTGTGTGTGTGTGTGTGTGTGTGTGTGTGTGTGTGTGTGTGTGTGTGTGTGTGTGTGTGTGTGTGTGTGACTTTGAAGTAGCGGTAGAGGATTTAGGATGTGGGACAGGTAGGTATGTGCATGTTCATGTGAAAGGATGAATGGATGAGTGTGTGAATGTGATTGGGTGGGCAGAGGGCTGTGTGTGGGTTTGATGCGTACGTGTGTGTGAATGTGGTTTGGGGTGGCTGTCATACCTCCACACACCCCTAGACTAACCAGCACTGTCTGCAAGATTGGGTGGGGGGAACTGCTAGCCAACAGGAAATTCACCAAACTCTTGTACCCTAATGGCATTTCAACTATTACAGGGATCAGGGGTGGGAGGAATCACTAGCCACCAGGAAGTAATCTAAATTGTTGTACCCTAATGCCACTTTAACTGTTATGGGGATCAGGGGTAGGGGGAATCACTAGCGACCATGGAGTAATCTAAACTGTTGTGTCCTAATAGTACTTCAATTATTACAGGGCTCAGAGGTGGGGAAATCACTAGCCAGCAGGGAGTTTACCAAACTCTTGTGCCCTAACGGCACATCATCTACCACAAGGACACAACACGGCACAGCAGTTAACTACCATGAAGTGCAGATCAACACTGATCTGTACAACATGGTAATTAACTGCAATTCAGGGAAAGCAAATTAGTCAAGAATTAAGTCTTTCCTTATTGCAGCTAACATGTCTGTGAATCACAAAATAGCACTTCATGGGAGCAGGGCCTTTTTAGTTAAGTTAGTTTAGCTACGTCATAAATATATAGGCTGGAATTCATAAACACCTGCTCAGGAGTCCTTATGCTGTTCAGATGATCAGAGTTGTACACTGAAGCAAGCTATAAATTCATAGACATACACGCACTACTGGTACTGCGGTGGTGGTGCTGTGGTAGCATTGTCACCTCACAGTTAGACGTTGCCCGTTTGATTCTCAGTTAGAGCGTCTTCTGTGTGTCGACATCCGTGAATGGGCGTTCCTTCGTTGAAGGTTGTGCATTAGGCCCGGCAAGCCAGCACGTAAAAATCTACTGCCAATTATTAGCGGACCGGAGTTCCGCTGTGGCGACCCCTAACCGGGAAAAGCCGAAAGACACAAACAAACAAACAAACAAGCACTACTGGCACTAAACTTCATTAAAAGCCAATGTGCGTGCCTGTGAATCACAGCAGAAGTATACATGCAAGAGTACATCCAATGGTAGGAGCTGTAGCTTCTTGACAGATGCCATGAAATGGGGTTTGGACCTGGGGCATGACTTTGGATTGTAGGAGATTGATGCTTCGTGTAGCACTGCACACACATAGACACACAGACATACATGCGCAAAGCCATATTTAATGTTTACATAATTGCAGTTTAAGAATTACTTGAGAGCTGTCAGACTATACATTGCAGCATGTGCCCATATGTTTAAGTAATGTAATAGTGACCAGCATGGTAAACTGTCCATTGTTAAATAAAGCACTGCCGTTATGAGGGAAGATGAATCTATTTAGAGCTTCAGAAAAAGCAAAGAGGTTATACAGAATGATCCTGATAGTTGTATTTTGGAAATAGTCATTTAATTGTACATGCGTTGTAGGAAGGCCTTACTGAATGGCTTGTATTTTCCAGTTCTCTTATCAAACTAATACATTAACAGGAGTAAGAACATACTGCAACCTTTGCAATCCTCTGCTTGTCTGACCAGCACTGTGACTTTGGTGGGGGGGACTTCTAACCATAGTTGTGACTCTGGGCTGGGGATTTTAACTATAGTTGTGTCACTCTTTAGTTGTTGTTAATGGGAAGGGAACAATCTATACTTGTGCACATACACACACACACACACACACACACACACACACACACACACACACACACACACACACACACACACACACACACACACACACAAAACCCAAATTACAGGTACATTCTCATAGTCACAGTACCTCTCAGCTGTCCAGAATTTCACATGATATAAAGATTTTTGCCGCATATTTTTGGACTGTTCCTCATAAAGTTTGTGATTTTCAGGTAAGTCATTGAGGATTGAAGTCACTAAATACTGACAGACATTTGACTTTCAGAATTCACTTCTTCCTGAAAATACACACCAATACAAAACCTGCTGTGCTAACAACTTTTCTAAATTTATAAGAGTGATATTTAGAACCTATCCCTGATTTTTGGGCCTTTGTCCTGTGTTTTGGCTCTGTCCAGAGTTCTTGCACCAAGATGTTGAGAGGTATAATATTCAGTCATGGACACTCACCCACCCACTCACATAGACACAGAGACACACATTGCCCACATTGCTTGAGGTTGAGCACCAGCACTGTACTCCCATTCATTTCAGTAGCTACAACATGGCTACGAGACCCATACATTTACATATTTCTAGTACTGCTGTGCTCACATCTTGCATAGTATGGGCCTCTGTGAGTCCCATTCTGTGCAGGGAATCGT
>NC_056747.1:1263764156-1263771656 GCF_019279795.1 Protopterus annectens | reverse complement strand
CCATGACATTTCATTACATATGGAGTTGACTGGTATGCATGGTTTCAGAGCTGGAAATGGTATGGTATCTAGAAAATGAATGTGTAAAACCCCAGCTGTTCCGTAGTAAGAAGGCACAGTAAAGCCAGTGTCATTGCACTGGTTGCTTTCTTTATCTTCTTGGTGCTGCTTGCATATGCAGCAGTGGTGGTAAGAAAGTAAGGGCATATAAAGAAAGAGACTGGCAGTTTTTGCATATGCAGCAGGACTGATCCAGTCTAGTAGTCAGAAGAATAACAGCAGTAACAAATTCTAGTGTTTTTATCAGATTTATTGGGGAGTTTCAGCTAATCCAGCTGAGAGCAAAACCTGTACCTTCATGTATAATTTTCCATTTGTACTACTTTTCTTCAGATTTTTTAGCCGTACTGCATTGTAATGATTATGAGCCTTGAAATGTCATTTCCCAGTAACTTCAGCCTGTAGTTTAAAAGGGAATGAAAGAGACGGAGACAGAGAGTTAACGGCAAAAAAAACTGAGGCTGAGAGCTCATGCTGTGTAATTCCAAACTACAGTTTTCATTCCATTCTTTATTTTCATCTTTATTATGTTCTCAAGAACAGTGCTGATATAATACTGTGAAAAAAGAGTTGACCACTTAATTTTATATTCAGCTGTTCTACCCCCCCCCCCCCCAAAAAAAAAAAAACAAAAGAAGAAGAAAGTGAATCCCTCTTCTTGGAACTGATCCTGGTTCAGAATGTACTACAAGCTGAGCCAGCTAGTTAATTACAAACTTATATCTGTGTACAAAGTTATTGCCAATGCTCTAGTCACGTTTTAGTATTGAGCAACTGTAGCTTGTTACAGTCATATATATGGGTGTTTTGCTTATTTAGGAATATATACAGAAAGAAAAGAAACAAAACTGAATGTTTTTCCATATCACAGGAAGTGCATTTAAACTGCAGTTCCTGCCAATACCCAAGGCAGGCAGAAAAATGGATCACCCTCAAGCACATTAGTATGTCTCAAATGTACAGCCTTTAAGTATCGTGTAAATAAAGGCAAAGAAAACAGTCATTATTGTTTTATGTTCCTGTTGCAGGTTTATTTGTTTCTTTTATGTTGAGTAGCCTGGTTTCTACTGATCCAGGGTGTTTTTATATGAAGGTGCAAGGAGAAAAAAAAACACAATGGATACATGTAAGGTTGTAATAAGTAAATACATATACAACATTATGCATTTAGTTATATGAGCTTTTCAGTTAAGTGATCCCCCCAACATCTGTCACATCCCCCCAGCGCAGCTTCTCAGTAAGTGATCCCCCCAACATCTGTCACAACCCCCCAGTGCAAACATCCCTTATCCTCATATCTCCATCTCTGAAAAGTCTTTCATATTTTCTTGCCATAAGAAGTAATGTCTGCCTCCAACTGTCTCCTATCCTTTATGCAGTCTTACTATTATGTGTAATAAGAATAAATATAAATATCAACAGCTGTTAGTATGCCCCACATACCTTGGTACATGCTCTGTTTTTCTCTCTACGATGGTTACTGGACCAGACATCAATCAGAACACTCTTATTTCTAGGACAGAGCAGCACAAATGTTTATTCTGTTTTGTCTGTCTCTCTTATCTAGTCATATTTTATTCTTTACATCGTATGTATAATGTAAAATGTTAAGTTGTCTATCTCGCCTTCGTTTCTTGCTTGTTGGGATCGGAGCCGACCCTCGGCACCGACTCAGCCATCTTCTATAGCTCGAGAGCTGTTTACTGGTTCGAGCCTACCCCTTATCCCATGATGCCTAGTGCTAGCTACCCAGATCTCATTTGCCGCTTCAGCTGCGAGGTTCGTTCTTACTGGCTCAGGCTCTTGTAAGTTAGTTTAATACTTTTTCTAGCGAATTAGGGGTTATTTTTTTGATAGTTTAGTCTTTCGACATTATTGTTAATTAGCTTGTTGTAGTTTTAGTGTTATTGTATTTTTCCCTTAGAACTCGTTTAAGTTAGAGAGTTCTTCCCCCCCCTTCCCCTTTCCTATCTCTACTTATTGTAGCGTTTTATATTCAGTTTTAGTCTTCTCTTTTACTTCATAGGTAGCCGTTTAAGTTAGAGGCTTTCTATTAAAAAAAAAAAAAAAAAAAACTTCTTGACTGTAGTTATTGTGTTTTTGGTAGATTACTGTTTGTAGTTTTTTGTGGTTGGGCCTTTGGCCAAAGACTTTCCGTGTAGGACTAGATATGTCTAAAGAATCTAAAGTGTCTGGATTCAAGAAGTGTGACTCATGCTGTCAGAAAATGTCTCTGACAGATGGGCAGACTTCTTGCGTTTATTGCTTAGGCGCAGTGCACCTGCAGGACTCTTGTTCTGTATGCCACGCATTCAGCCCAAGGGTTCTGCAGGAGGGCAAAAATAAGCTGATATTAAGGGGTCTCCTTAAGCCCCAGGATTCACCGGCCAAGGCTCAGCTGGTGAAATCTCCAAAACCGACCAAATCGTTGGCTCCCAGTTCGGAGCCATCATTGGCCCAAACAATACTGACTACCTCGGTTCTGGCTGGAACCGAGGAGGCTGCTTCCCAGTCGGCTCCACCAGCATCTTCGGAGCCGTCTTGGACCAACAAGAGACCGAGGTCCCCGTCTCTAGATTCGATACATTCGGCCCCTCAGTCTCCCCTGTTGCAGAGTGACCGCAGTCACAGATCCTCCCACTCCTCTCGGTCCTCTAGACTCTCGACCATGACGTGGAGAGAGTGGTCAGTAGGTTGTTGAAGTCACAGGCACTGGCCAAAATGTTATCCAGCCCTCCTCAACAGGTGTTGGCTCCGCCCACTTCCATTGATGTTCCTCCTCCGACTCCTCTGAGCCGGAGTTTGTTGGGGTTCTAATCGTGGATCCATTGGCACCGATAACTATTTCCCCTTCGGTTCCATCACTGGCTCTGATTCCCTCAATGGTGCCTTCTGTCGAGGGATCTGGGCGCCGAGACTCCCTTGTCAGCTCCGAGGGGGCGAGTGGCATTGGATCCTTGTCCGACCCCGTTCTCCTTCTCGGAGCTTTGGCGCAGGTGATTTTGGCTCCTACATCGGCCTCGGAGCCGTCCCCCTCGGTGCGGAGAAGGATTCCGGTTTCCTCGGAGCCTTCTTTTCATCGTGGCTGGGATGCCTTCGATGTCATGAGGATTGTACTGGCCCCTGAGTCAGCACCACGTTCGACCCCACTGACTTCGTCCCCTGTAGTCCCTGCGTCAACCTCTGTCCCTCCACCAGACCCCAAGCGTGGAGAACCGACACTCCAGAGCACCCCATTGGGTGTTTCTTCTTCTTCCGAGGCCTCCCCTGATCATTCAGAGGAGGCCCCTCGGAAGAGTAAGTGCAAGAGGAAGCACATTGACTCCCCTGAGTCTGTCACTTTGAATACGGATTTGGATGAATCGGAAGGGTCCCCGAGATCCCCCTCTGAAGATGTTTCCTTTTCGGACATCCTAGAAATGCTTAGGCAGAGGGGGAACTGGACTGCTCTAGCCCCTACTGAGGATGAATCCGTATTCCTGGATGCGTTTGGTTCCCGCCCTTCCACCTCCTGGGTGTCTCCGCCCTTCGATCCACTAATGTCTGTGGTGGCTCAAAGGGCTTGGTCAGCCCCGGATACAGTGGAACCAACCCCGAGGAGCCATGCAAGTTTATCACTGCACCCCCTGACAAACAGTTCCTTACCGAGGGTGTTCCTGTGGATGCCATGGTAGTAGCAGCGACCACTAAAAAGGAATTAGCGGAAACTTCTTCCTCTGTCCATCCTCCTAACAAGGAGTCTAGAACTATGGACAGATATGGGAAGCAAATGTTTGCTTCAGCGACCTTCTCCATGAGGTCACTGAATTACTTATGCCATTTTACCAGGCTTCAGAGGGATCTCCTAAAAGAGCTTGGAGATACCCTCCAGGATCCATCAGTGAAGGGGTTCAAGCTAAAGTAGCTTCTCAGCTGGTGACCCTTAATTCAGTGGTTAACTCCTCCATGAGGCTCATTTCCTATGCAGCCGATGGTGCGAGTAGAGCCGCAGACACAGGCATGGCCCTTAGGAGACACACATGGATGCAGCTGTGTAATTTTGCGGAGCCCTTTAGAGCGTCATTCACCAACACCCCCTTTGATGGTTAATTTTTCTTTGGCCCACAGGTGAAGGACGCTCTCACTAGGTGTGAACAGGAAGGCAAGACTCTCTCTGCCGTGGGAGTCTGTTTTTCCACTCCTTCCAGACCATATCCCAAAGATCAGAAGAGTGGAAAAATGTGGTTTCGGAAATCCCAGGGAGCCTCGCCTGATACACGTAGTGAGTTTTCCTCCAGGGGCAGAGGAGGAAATAACAACAACAGACGTCGCCGTCGAGGCAGAGGGGGTCCGCAGAACCAGGGCAGCAGAGAATCTTTCTCTGACAAGCCCTTCCAGCATCCCTGAAGGGTTGCCCGACTGCCCGCCTTTGGAGGCAGTTGGGAGAAGACTTTCACTGTACCCAAAAGCCTGGCAAGACATTACGCGAGACAAATGGGTACACTCAATCATATCCGGAGGCTATGTAATTCCCTCCTTCCAATCTCCCCTATCGTCAAGCAAATGCCCCCCAGATGTTCCACCCAGTCTGAGGGCCCAAGCAGTCATAGAAATTTCAAGACTGCTAGAAAAAAAAGAGTCATCCAGGAAGTCCCGGCAGACCAACTCGGATCCGGAACTTACTCAAGGTTCTTTTTGGTACCAAAAAAGACAGGGGACTGGAGACCAATTTTGGATCTCAGCAGACTAAACAAGTCTGTTCAAAGAACAAGGTTTCGGATGGTCATGCTTCAGTTCATTCTACCCTTTGTGGGTCAGGACAATTGGATGTGCTCAATAGTTCTCCAGGATGCATACTATCACATCAAGATGGACAGGTGCTCCAGGAGAATCCTTCGCTTCCGTCTGGGAGCCAGTCATTATCAGTTCAGAGCTCTGCCCTTTGGTCTCACCACAGCCCCCAGGGTGTTCACCAAATGTATGGCAGTGGTCACAGCTCACCTGAGACGTCAAGGATTCCAGGTGTTTCCTTATCTAGACGACTGGCTCCTTACTGCTACTACCAGGCATCAACTTCTGCAAGCCAGGGACTATACAGTCGCAATCTATGCCCAGTTAGGCATTACCATAAAGTTTAAAAAATCTGCCTTGTTGCCCTGTCAATCTATTACCTATATAGGAGCAGATCTAGATACAAAAAGTATGTCCGCAAGATTACCGCCGGACCGGGTGGCCACCATTCGGCAGCAAGTTCATATCCTCATGCAATGCAAAAAGGTACAAGTCCGGTTGGTCCTTCAAACTCTGGGTTCTATGGCGGCAATTCTTCTGATACCTCTGGCCCATTTTCACATGAGAATCCTTCAGTTGCTTCTCTTCACACAGTGGTCCTTTCAACAACTCCCCATGTCTCACATGATCATGATTACAGAAACTTGCAAAAGACACCTTTCCTGGTGGATGGTCTCCCGCTAGTGTCTCAAGGCAGACCATTCATCCAACCCCCTCCAGTTGCCACAGTGACCAGGGATGCCTCGCTGATGGGGTGGGGTGGGGGGCATTATCAGGGCAGGACAGTCCAAGGCATATGGCAACCTCACGAGTACCATCTGCACATAAATGTCTTGGAGATGAGAGCCGTGCTACAAGTGTTGCAAGCACTTCAGGACTCCCTCCCTCCGGAGACCATTGCAATTCAGATGGACAACATGTCAGTAGTGTGGTACATCAAAAAGCAGGGTGGAACCAGGTCCTACCCCCTATGTCAAGAAGCACTCAGACTCTGACAGTGGGTGATTTCCTCCCAACGATTTCTGATCGCAGTGCACATCCCTGGGAAGTCCAACGTCATAGCGGACAGGCTCAGCAGAGCTATTCTCATGCCTCACGAGTGGTCTCTGAATCAGGTAGTTGCGGATCTCATCTTCCGCAAATGGGGACAGCCTTGCTGTGATCTGTTTGCAACCCCCTTCAGCACCAAATGCAGCAACTATTTCTCCCTTCTACCGCTTCCCGGTCATCCTCCCAGAGATTCTCTAGTCCACGATTGGCCTCAGGGACTTCTTTATGCCTTCCCGCCTTTTCCTCTTATACCCAAACTCATACAGAAAGTGATATTGTTTGGTTGCAAAATGATCCTCATTGCTCCTTACTGGCCTTGACAGATTTGATTTCCGTTCCTGCACCGTTACCTCCTCGAGCAGCCCTGGACCCTGGATCCTATTCCAGACCTGCTGATTCATCAATCAGGAGAGCTGCATAGATCCCTCCAGACACTCCAGCTCACAGCTTGGTTGATCCAGTTCCAACCCTAGCCAGGCTTCCCAGCATTTCCCCGGCTGTGCGTGAAATTATTGTATCCTCTCACAAATCAGCTACAAGGAAGACGTATGCTAGCAAATGGAAACGTTTCTCTTATTGGGCAGAGGCTAGGAACATAGATCCCTTTTCAGCCCCAGTTCACGAGATCTTGGAATTCCTAACTGAGCTTTTTCACTCTGGGACCGCTTCTGCCACAATCAGGGTTCAACTAGCGGCCATATCTAACTATCATGTTGGCTTTTCTAATCTAAATATCATGTCTCATAAGCTGTGTAAAGCCTTTCTTAGTGGGGCTACTCTCCTTAGGCCCCCAGTGAGAGATCCCCCTCCTCCTTGGGACCTTAATTTGGTACTAACCTCCTTGATTATGCCCCCTTTTGAACCGGCAGCTTCATGCTTCCTTAAGTTTTTATCTTGTAAAACTCTCTTTCTAGTAGCTATTACCTCAGCCAGACGTGTATCGGAACTTCAAGCAATAAGCGTTTGTTCTCCATACTTAGTCTTTCACAAGGATAGGGTAGTCTTTCACAAGGATATGGTAGCGCTGAGAACTAATCCATCCTTCCTTCCTAAAGTGTGCTCAGAAAATAATCTAAACCAATCCATAGACCTTCCAGTATTCTTCCCTAACTACACCAACAAGGCAGAATACAAGTTACACCTTTTGGATCTTCATAGACAACTGCGTTTTTACCTGCATAGAACGAAGGATATAAGGAAGTCGGACCAACTCTTCCTTTCCTATGCTAGGGGCAAACAAGGTCTCCCAGTTTCCAAAGTGACCCTGTCCAGGTGGTGGTTGTCTCACATTATCACCTTCATTTATCAACTAAGAAACAAAGAATTGTATGCCAAACCGAAAGGCCACTCTACTAGGGCTTTGGCCACTTCTGTAGCCTTCCAGTCTAGGTTGCCCATGGACTCTATTTGTGCCGCGGCCACATGGCAAATCCTCATACCTTTATTTCTCATTACATGTTAGACATGGCCTCCAGGAATAGAGCTAACTTTGGTTCCACTGTTCTGAAGAGTCTGTTCCAATGAGCCACCCAGGATCATAGGTGCTAGGAACGCTGTCCCAACAAGCAAGAAATGAAGGCGAGATAGACAACTTAACATAAAGAAGTTATGTACCTACCA
>NC_056747.1:1263754156-1263761656 GCF_019279795.1 Protopterus annectens | reverse complement strand
CATGGAGAGCAAAGTATACCAAGACATGGCTTTTAAAGGTAATCCACTGCTTAAATGGCAGCTAGTTCAGAGTACGTAAGATCAGGTAATGTGATGGTGCCTAGAGACCCCAGTTAATAAATGAGCTGTTAAGTTTTGCAGGTAAGTTCCATGTCTGAACAACCTACATACAAATCTTTGCAGCAGTCGAGACCCAAGAAGCTCCAAGCATGCACCACAGTGGGAAGGTCACATGTTGGAATAAGAAGCTTGATTAGGATAGTGAGTGGGGCTGTAGATACAAGCCCCTCTTAGGTGTACAGTCTAGTCCAGCCCCCCAAGATGGTAGTTATACTAAGAATGGAAAGCGAGTGCTTGAGAGATCCATGGTTCTAAAGGATTCTGCCAATACACATAAGATGTATAAGAAACTAAATGATAACCAGAATTTTTTTAAAGGTGATATGCCATTATTGGCTATTGTTGGAAACACACCTCATTTTGTCTACAAGACAGCTAATAATATAAAACGTCTCTTAAAAAAGAACAGTAACAGTAATAATCACAACCCCTTAGTGAATACCGCCATGGGAATGACTAAATGTGGAAGGTTTACTTACTGTTGGGACATCCTTTAGGGTGAAAAGTTATGTTTAGATTTGGCCAAGGAAGCCTATGGTTATTTAAGGAATGGAACTTGTATATCTAGTAGTGTAGTTTATATTGCTAAGTGTTCTACTTGTCCAGCATTTTATATCTGCAAGACAGAGAGGAAACTAAATAAAAGGATTTGTGAACATAAGTATGATATAAGACGTCGTAACGTCAACAGTGCTGTGTACAGGCATTCTGCTATCTGCCCACATTTTGTGGGTTTTAAATTTGCCGTGCTGGACATTATTGCATACGGCTTTAGAGGTGGAAACTAGGTTAGAGTATAGAGAACTGCATTGGCAGTTGAGATTAAATGCTACAAATCCTCCAAGAATTAATGACCATGTTTCCATTGCTCCCTTGTTAAAACTAAGGGCAGCAAAACTGTAGTAACGGTTAAATTTTGTGTTTTTGCATATTCATCATACACAATTTCATTGGTATTCTTAGTACTATTACTGTAGTTAGTTATTTTCTGTATTTTAACTAATAAGAAAATAAGATTTCAATTAATACTCAATTATCTTACATTTTTGTATTTTTAAAGAATTCTAGAGTTGTTAATAATTACTACAGGCTATATTACAGCTGTTTGATAGTAAACCAAGAGGTGTGATTTTATTTTTAACATGAGCTTTTTTATATTTTTATTTTTTTGGAATTGATTTTGTCTTTTAAAAGAGATATTTTTAAATTGATACAATTTCAACCACATCTTTTTAATCATACACATGCATCTTATTGATTTTTGTATGTATTTTGTTTGTTGTTGTATTCTTTGGTTCAGTTTCCAAACACTGTGGCTTTAAGCATGTGATTTTTCTTTTACTATTTTGGTTTATTGTACTAATCAGTCAATTAATGTATGCTAATGAGGGCAGTTATTTAAGTGTTAGCAAAACCCAAGGTATTATGGATGTTCTTCTTGTTTCACCGTTGCAGTCATCACATTTGGGTTATCTGCTTGTAGTAGCCCTCAGTCGGCCTGATTATCAAAGTCTTGGGTCCTGCGCCGGTTGCTGTCTCATCTTCTATGACATCAGGTAGTCAGGGGTATAAAGCATGCAGCCGATGCCATTACATCAGTCTTTCTTGCCCGTGCGGTGCCTGAAGCAGAAGCAGTTCGCAAGTGCCGGTCGGCCGACTCCTGAAATTTTCGTTTTCGAGTTTCAGAACCGAAGTCTTCAACTAAGCTATGTACCCTGCTGGGGAAACTTTTTCTTGCTCTAAACAGATGTCAGTAAAAGTAAATAATTGTATTTCTTGTGGAAAGCAAATACCTCATAAACATTTTCATTCATACTGTATTCCTTGCCTAGACCCTGACCAAGACGTTCCTCGCTGTCGGTTTTGTGCCTTATTTAAACAATGAACTATTCATCGTCGGTATATTTATGCTTCTAAATATTTTGGTACTCAATTTAATTACCCAGATATGGCTTCGGTAAGCCACCTGACTACCGACAGTCCGAAAAAACATAAAGACAGAGACAGACCGCATAGGTCCAAAGCTGCCGACGAAGCTTCTCCTAAGTTAATCGACAGTTCGCCGGTACTCAGTGAGGCGGATGTCCTTCAAGAATGCAACTGCAGTCCTGACATATGGGTTGTCCTGCCTCAGGCAGCCCCTCGGTCGGCTGGATTCCAAAGTCTGGGTCCGGCGTCGGCTGATGTCGCCTCTTCCCCGACGTCAGAGCGGCTGGGGTATAAAAGCATCAGGCTTCGCCATCTTCTCCAGTCTTTCTTGCCGCTCAGTGCCCGAAGCAGAAGCAGTTCGCAAGTGCCGGTCGGCCAGCTCCTGTGTTTTCAGTTACCGAAGTCATCAAAAAGCTAAGTACCCCGTTGGGGAACCTTTTCTTGCCTCAGCCGATGTCAGATAAAACTGCAAAAGTTAATAATTGTTTGTCTTGTGGTAAACAAATACCTCAT
Source organism: Protopterus annectens (assembly GCF_019279795.1). Taxonomy (NCBI): domain Eukaryota; kingdom Metazoa; phylum Chordata; order Ceratodontiformes; family Protopteridae; genus Protopterus; species Protopterus annectens. Next base: position 1,263,759,094 of record NC_056747.1, on the reverse strand, counting down.
AAGGACTTCCATTCTTACTGCCTTCCCTGCCTGGGCCCAGACCACGACGTCTTGGCCTGTGCTGCCTGTGCTTGCTTCAATAAGTGCACTCTCAGGCGCCGGGCAGAATGTGCTAAAGACTTTTTAGGGGAAAATTTCTCCAATATCATGCCGTCGGAACAACCGACAACACATATTTCCAAAAAACGGAAGGACCGGGACCGACATTCTCGGCCCGCGTTTTCCACCAACGACACGCCAAAGCCTACCGCGAGTGCATCGGTCTCCTCGGAGGCGGTAATTCAACCGCTCCAGACCAACGACACCGCTTTACCGCACACTTCTGTCCCGGAGGTTACCCTGGTGCCGGTTGTTGATTTTCCTCCAGAAACCGAAGCCCAGGACTTACCTGACACCATACCGGTGGATAAAGTTACTCCAGCACGTGGGGCAGCTAGGCCTCCGGTCCCTATGTCCATCAAGGCCTACACACGTGCTAAGGCTGCCATCCAGGCTAAGGCTCACCCTCCTAAATCTTTTTCCCAGGGTTCCACTTCTGATAAACAGATCATGACTTTAGCTGCAGATCTAATTTCTTTAATCAGAGGTGCTCAGGCACACCCAGACAGAGGTTCTCAGCCGCCTGCAGATAAAAGGCCTAGGGTTGAGCAGACAAATACCCTTTCCTCAGATGAAGCCTCTGGGGACTCAGACCATTCAGATTCCCAGGAAGAATCCTTCCAGGCCTACGAGGATTCTGATCCTGATGAATCCATTCCCTCTGCCTCTCCTCCAGAGGATATTTCTTTCGGGGAAATTCTCCACTCCATGAGAGAGCATTTTCAGTGGCAGGGCCAGGATTTCTCTGACTCCAGGAAAAGGCTACGTACTTTCCTTAAGTTACCCCAGCACAGGCCTTTAGCTATTCCCCCTGTGTTAGATGTATTGGATGATGTGTACTCAGACTCCAGTGCTTCTGATTCTCTCCCTCCTGCTCCTGTCAAGCCAGACAGGTATTACAGGGTTCCTGAAACTCATAAGCATCTCTTTAAGGCCCACTCTGTGGATCTAGAAACTATTTCTCAGGGGCCCAAAGGAGTGGCCACCTCCACGGCCAAAAACCCTTTGCCCACAGACAGGGAATCTAGGTCCTTGGATAGATGGGGCAAAAAAGTTTATACCTCAACCACCCTTGCCATGAGGGCACTTAACTGTCTTTTTCATATGTTTCAGTATCAGGATTTCTTGATGGATGATTTGCAGAAAAAGTTAGCCTCTCCTGAGCCTTTAGATAGAAAGGCCTTGCAGGATTTGGTTCATAATACTCAGCAGGTTAGCAATCATTTTCTTCAGTGTGGTTATGATGCATTGGAAGCTTCATGTAGGGCAGCTATGACAGGGGCCGTCATACGTAGACATGCTTGGTTGAAAGAATAGGCATTGCCAGATCATGTTAAAGTAAAGCTCCTAGATGCACCTCTGGAAAAACAGAAGCTATTTGGTGCTAATGCACAGGGTGTGTTGAAATCAATTGAGGAAAAGGCTAAATCAGTACAAACAGTCAAAGATTTCCTCCAGGTTCAGCCACCGAGGTTCAGCAGGAATTGGCCTTCAAAGAATTGGTCCTTTCCAGACACTGACAAGTTCCAAAGGGGAAAAAACAGGCGTGCTCGAGGTAGAGGGCAATACCGAGGCTCCTACAGGGGCCGCCAATGGCAACCAACTAATCAGAGAAATGGCGCAGGGACAACCACAATGACTTGACTTTGACACCGCCGACCAAGGCTCAAAGAGAAGCACCTTTAGGCAGAAAATTATCCTTATTTTCAAAGAATTGGCACGTTTTAACAAAGGACAAATGGATTCTGGACATAATAGACAAAAGGTTACAGGTTCCACTTCCATACCTTACCAACAAGACAAGGCATGCCAAACCTGCCACAAAATCAAAGGGCAGAGGCACTCATACAAGTTTCAAACCTGTTACAGATCAAAGCAATAGAAAAGGTTCCTCCTCAGGAACAAGGTCAGGGATTCTACTCAAGACTGCTCCTTGTTCCAAGAAAAGAAAAGCAATGGAGGCCTATACTGGACTTGTCTGCTCTAAACACTTTTCTCATTGTGCCAAAATTCAAAATGCTGACGTTACAGCAACTTCTTCCCATGCTGGGCAAGGGGTCTTGGCTGGTTACTCTGGACCTCAAGGAGGCTTACCTGCATGTCCCAATCAGACACAGTTGCAGAAGATACCTCAGATTTCTTGCAGGGTCAGAGCATTATCAATTCTCAGCATTGCCGTTTGGCTTATCTACTGCGCCCAGAGTATTCACGAAATGCCTGGCATCAGTAATTGCACATTGCAGACTCCAGGGGATACAAATATACCCTTACCTGGACGACTGCCTTATACAAGCAGACAGCAAACAAGCCTTGATAAGAAACTTGGACTATGTCATACACTTACTACAGGCTTTGGGATACACAGTCAATATTCAAAAATCAAGACTACTGCCATCCCAACAAATAATTTTTCTAGGAGCCAAACTGGACACAAACTCACAAATGGCTTTCCTCACAAAAGAAAAACAAGAACAATTACCAGATTACTTCAAAAGCCTAGCAAAGCTCACCCAGATGACTGCAAGGAAAATCCTGCAGGCCCTGGGCTTCATGGCATCTTGCATTCTTCTGATTCCACTGGCAAGACTACACATGAGAAAACTACAATGGTACCTAAAAAGTTTATGGTCTCAACACAGCCACAACTTAGAAGAAATTATACCACTCATTCCATGTCTCCAAAAGGAATTTTTGTGGTGGGCACAAGCAAGTCAATTAAACAAAGGCATGTCTTTCAACAAACCTCAAGCAAGTCAAATCATTACAACAGACGCCTCAGATCATGGATGGAGGGCAGATGCATGCAAGGGCAATGGACTCCCCGGGAAATGCATTTGCACATAAATCTAAAAGAGATGTTGGCAGTGATTCATGCAATTGAGGCCTTCGAAAAATTTCTTCAACAAGGTCATCTGCTAATAAAGACAGACAACACCACTGTCATGTGGTACATAAACAAACAGGGAGGCACCCATTCTTACCCCCTCTGCAGACTAGCAATGACTCTTTGGGAAAAGGCCCTGAAACTGAACTTACAGTTGCAATCCCAGTTTGTTCCAGGCAAGGACAATGTTCTGGCGGACAGTCTAAGCAGAAACATTTTGGACCCGCACGAATGGATGCTGCATCCTGACATTTTTTCACAAATAACTTATGCATGGGGAAGGCCGGACATGGATCTCTTTGCCTCTCACCGCAATCATCATCTGAAGAAGTTCTGTTCGAGGACACACCATCCTCAAGCCTGGAGAATGGATGCTCTCTCCTTCAGCTGGAATTCTCTGACAATCTATGCATTCCCACCTCTACCATTAATGACCAAGGTGTTACTGAAGATCAAAGCAGAACAACCGAAAGGTATTTTGATAGCTCCAGACTGGCCAAGGCAGCACTGGTATCCATTACTAAGGAGCATATCTCGCACCAAGCCGTGGCCCCTGCCTCAATGGCCTCTGCTTCTAACTCAGCACAAATACAGGACGGTTCCTCCCAACCTGCAAACATTGCAGCTGACAGCTTGGAGGGTCCCATGACTTCCACCCATATCTCTGTCTCCAAAAAAGTTCAAGAGATCTTACTGGAAGCATGCAGACCTTCCACCAGAAAAACTTATTCAGCCAAATGGAAGAGATTCATCACCTGGAATGCCAACAAGGGTCAGGATGCATCAGTAATAAGCATGCCACAGATACTAGAATACTTGGCAGAAATGCTTCATAGTGGCCTTTCATATTCTTCCATAAAAATACATGCTTCAGCAATCTCAGCAAAATACAACTGCGATCCACCTGTGTTTTCACATCCTTTGCTAAGACAGTTTCTAAGAGGGATAAACAATATCAAACCTCCCAGGAAACCACCAGTGCCTGCATGGGACCTCAACTTCGTCTTGGAAAAATTAACTCTTCCTCCTTTTGAGCCAGCAGCATCTTCAGAAATGCAATTTCTCTCCTGGAAAACAGTTTTCCTGTTGGCAGTTACCTCAGCAAGAAGAGTCTCGGAGATACAGGCCCTCATGGCAGTACCTCCATTCCTCATTTTTCATCAGGACAGAGTTTCTTTAAGAACCAATCCTTCATTCATTCCAAAAGTGATATCCAGGGTGTCTCTAAATCAAGCAGTTCACCTGCCTACTTTCTTTCCCAATCCTCAAAATAAAGGGGAAAAGCTGCTGCACACTTTGGACATACACAGACAATTATGCTACTACTTGGACAGAACAAAGGCCAACAGAAAGTCTGACCAACTATTTGTAGCTTACGCTGCTGGAGTGCAAGGAAAGGCAATTTCCAAACAAACAATTTCAAAATGGATTGGACACTGCATCAGATTCTGTTACTCCTTCCATGGAAAAGGTGTGCCAGCCGATATCAGGCCACACTCCACCAGAGCTATAGCCACCTCCACAGCCTTTCTAAGAGAGGTGGCTACAAAGGACATTCTAGAAGCTGCTACATGGAGCTCCGTGCATACATTTTCCAAACACTACAACCTGCCTTTATACTCCAGATCCCGAGCAGGCTTTGCTTCGGCAGTCCTGCAGGGCATTTTAGCTACACTATCTGTTTCTTAGATCCTACCACCCCCAGCTTGGCTATGGTATTCAACCCATATGTCAGGACTGCAGTTGCATTCTTGAAGGACATAGTACAGTTTTGTACCTACCATAAATGTAGATGTCCGATAGATATGCAACTGCAGTCAGGTTTACCCTCCCTCCTACCCCTCTGTAATTTACTTTTTTGGGTCCACTACCCCTTTTCCAACTTAGCTGGGGATAGCTTTTATGTTGTATCTGTTCATTACTATTGTGCATGTCTGGAATTTTATCCATTCTCT
>NC_056747.1:1263736656-1263749156 GCF_019279795.1 Protopterus annectens | reverse complement strand
CGACTATGGAACCTGCGGATGTCTCTACCTTGGATGGGTCCGGAGCCGTTGTGCAGGCACCGGCTTCTGAGGGTGTATTAGGCCTACAGACATTTATATTAAACCAACGTCATCATTTCCATCCAGAAGTTCCGAATCCCTCAGGCCAAAAAATCGCACTACGCCTAGAAAACCGACAACCAAACTGCAGGCTCAGGCCCATATGCCTCAAAAACAAATGCTTAGAATGGCTGGAGACCTTATTACCTTAATTAGGGGAAGCCAGCCTTCCCCCTCTAAGAGACCTAGAACTGAATTTCTTTCTGATTCTAATGATCAGGAATCTGATATTTCTGCTCCTTCTGATTACCAGGATTTGTCCTTATCTGCTTATGAGGATTCTGATGCAGAGGATTCCATTCCCTCTGCCTCCCCTCCAGAAGATCTTTCTTTCAGTGAAACCTTGCATATTCTTAGGGAGCATTTCCGCTGGGAAAGCCAGGATTACTCTGAGTCCAAAAAGAGACTTGGGGAGATGTTGTTCGTGTTTCACTGTTGCAGTCATTACATTTGGGTTATCTGCTTGCAGGTGACCCTCAGTCGGCCTGATTATCAAAGTCTTGGGTCCTGCTTCGGTTGCTGTCTCTTCTTCCATGACGTCAAGTAGACAGGGGTATAAAGCATGCAGCTGATGCCATTACATCAGTCTTTCTTGCCGTGCAGTGCCCGAAGTAGAAGCAGTTCGCAAGTGCTGGTCGGCCGACTCCTGAAACTTTCATTTTCGAGTTTCAGAACTGAAGTCTTCAAAAAAGTGAAGTACCCCATTGGGGATCCTTTTTCTTGCTCTAAACCGATGTCAGTAAAATTTAACAATTGTATTTCTTGTGGAAAGCAAATACCTCATAAAGATTTTCATTCGTACTGCATTCCTTGGTTAGGCCCAGACCACGACGTCCCTCGCTGTCAGTTTTGTGCCTTATTCAATCCTCGTACTATTTGTCATCAGTTCATTTTCGCATCTAACTATTTTGGTACTCGATTCAATTATCCAGAAATGGCTTCGGTAAGCCATCTGACTACTGACATTCCAAAAAAATGTAAAGATAAAGACAGAGACAGACCGCATAGGTCCAAAGCTGCTGACTGCGCTTCCATTAAGCTGGTCGCCAATTCACCGGTACTCACTGAGGTGCTTTCGCAGCCCCTGATACCCACTACTTCAGATTCGCAGGCCACTACTGAGACCCATTCGGAGTCCAGTATGCCATGCTTCTTTGACTATGGAACCTGTGGATGTCTCTACCTTGGATGGGTCCGGAGCCGATGTGCAGGCACCGGCTTCTGAGGGTGTATTCAGGCCTACTGACTTGCATATCAAACCGACCCCATCTTCTTCTTCAAGGCCTAAGACTCGATCCAAGCCTAGAAAACCGATGTCCAAACTGCATGGTCAGGCCCATATGCCTAAAAAACAAATGATAAGAATGGCTGAAGACCTTATTAGTCTATTTAGGGGAAGCCACCCCTCTCCAAGAGACCTAGAACTGATTTTCCTTCTGATTCTTCTGTTCAGGATTCTGAAATTTCTGTTTCTTCTGATGACCAGGATTTGCCCTTATCAACCTATGAGGATTCTGATGCAGAGGACTCCATTCCCTCTGCTTCCTCTCCAGAAGATTTCTGATGTTCATCGTGCATACAGCTGCAGTCATAACAGTTGGGTTATCCTGCCGTCAGGTGGGTCCTCGGTCGGCCGAATTCCAAAGTCTAGGTCCGGCGTCAGTTGTCGTCGCTTCTTCCCTGACGTCAGTGCGGCAGGGGTATAAAAGAGGCAGCCGACGCCATCTTCTTCAGTCTTTCTTGCTTGCCATGCGGTGCCTGAAGCAGAAGCAGTTCGCAAGTGCCGGTCGGCCAGCTCCTGAGATTTACGAAAATATTTCAGCCGAAGTCTTCTTGAAAGCTAAGTACCCCATTGGGGAAACTTTTCTTGACTCAGACCGATGTCAGACAAAGTTAATAATTGCATTTCATGTGGGAAGCAAACACCGCATAAGGATTTCCACTCTTTCTGTATACCTTGCTTAGGCCCAGACCACGACGTCTCAGCCTGCCGTTTTTGTGCTAGATTCAACAAATGCACTATTAAGCGTCGGGCAGAGTTCGCCCTTCACTATTTTGGTAAAAAATTTAATTATATTATGTCGTCGGATACTTCGACTCCAGTTTTGAGTAAAAGATGCAAAGATAAGGACTGACATACGAGGTCCGCGACTTCTACTGACACCATGCTAAGGCCGACTACCGGTTCTCCGGTTCTCAGCGAGGCGCCTACGTAGCCCCTGAGTACCGATGACACTACATTACCGGTGTCTTCAGTACCCAAGGTCGCAGGCTCCTCAGTCCCCATTCCAACTACAGATACCGACGCCACTCTTGGCGGGGAAACTCAGAGTTTAGACAGGCCTGCCATTTCTCAAGGTGTCTTCAGGCCTTCCTCCTTCTCTATTAAAGCTTTCACAAAATCTAAAGCAGCCATGAAAACCAAAAAACAGGGACCTCAGACCCCCTCTCAAGGCCCCATGCCTAAAAAACAGATGCTCAAAATGGCTGAGGATTTGATTACTCTTATCAGGGGTTCTCAACCCCCCTCGGACAAAAGGCCCAGATTAGAGGAAGACTACCCTTCCTCAGATCAAGCTTCTATTACCTCTGAACATTCTGAGGACCTGGACTATGCCTATTCTCCTTTTGAAGACTCTGATGCAGAGGAGTCTATTCCCTTGGTCTCTTCCCCCTGAGGACTACTCTTTTGGGGAAACCCTACATACTTTGAGGGAACACTAGCCACTTTAACCATGAGGGCATTAAACTGTCAGTTCCATATGTTAAAGTATCAACAGTTTTTGTTATCTCAGTTGAAAAGCAAAATGACACAACCAGAACAACCAGATTTAAAAGAGTTGCAGGATTTGTTGCATGGTGCAGAGCAAGTGGGTAAACATACCTTGCAGTGTGGTTTTGATGCTTTAGAGGCCTCATGTAGAGCTGCTGTTACAGGGTCTGTCATACGTAGACATGCTTGGCTCAAAGAGCAAGCCTTACCAGATCATGTCAAAGCTAAATTACTAGATGCACCTCTTCAAAAAGATGTATTGTTTGGTGTTAAAGCTGAGGAGGTACTAAAGAAAATGGAGGAAAAAGCAAAATCAATGCAAACAGTGAAAGATTTCCTGCAGGTACAACCTCCACGTTTCAGCAGAAACTGGCCTTCAAAAAATTGGTCCTTTCCAGCCACGGACAGACCTCAAAGAGGCAGATACAGACGCCCAAGGGGTAGAGGGCAACCTCAAGGATCATTCAGAGCCAGACAGTGGCAAACACCAACCCCAAGTGGTGGAGAAGATAGATCACAGTCATTCAGAAAGCAGACACAATGACTTCCCCCTTTACCTGCCAAGCAAAGCTTTAATGGCAGCACCTTTGGGCAGAAAACTGGCATTATTCTCAATAAATTGGCATATTGTCACAAAAGACAAATGGATTCTGGACATTATAGACAGAGGCTACAGATTCCACTTTCGCACCCTTCCAAAAATGAGAGGCATGCCAAACCTGCCACAAAATCAAAGGGCAGAGGCACAAAAACAAATTTCAGCTCTCATGGACATAAAAGCGATTCAAGAGGTACCTGCAAAAGAACAAGGTCAAGGGTTTTATTCCAGACTATTCCTGGTACCAAGGAAAGACAAAGATTGGAGACCTATTTTAGACCTATCCATCCTAAACACATATTTACAGGTACCAAAATTCAAGATGCTCACATTACAGCAGCTTCTTCCCATGCTGGGCAAGGAGTCTTGGCTGGTAACATTGGACCTCAAGGAGGCATACCTGCATGTCCCTATCAGACAAGATTGCAGAAGATACCTCAGATTTCTTGCAGGTTCAACCCATTATCAATTCTCTGCATTGCCCTTTGGCGTATCTACTGCACCCAGAGTGTTTACGAAATGCCTGGCATCAGTAATTGCCTTCTGCAGACTTCAAGGAATACAAATATACCCATATCTGGACGACTGCCTGATCCAAGCGGACAGCAAGGACATACTACTGCAGCACCTGGCGTTTGTAATAAAACTGTTGAACTTCCTGGGATACACAGTCAACAAAAAGAAATCAAAACTAATACCCTCTCAACAAATAATTTTCCTGGGTGCCAGCTTGAATACAACCACTCAGATGGCCTACCTCACGCCAGACAAACAAGGGCAACCGTCTCAATACTTCAGCAAAATGGCAACCTTCACCAGGCTGACTGCAAGGAAAGTCCTGCAGGCTCTGGGATTCATGGCATCTTGCATCCTTCTGATCCCATGTGCAAAGCTGCATATGAGGAAACTTCAATGGCACCTAAAAAACTTATGGTCTCAACACAGTCACAGCTTGGAAACAATTATACCACTCATTCTATGTCTTCAAAAGGAATTTTTGTGGTGGGCTCAAGCATGCCAAAGAAACATAGGTCTCCCTTTCTGCATACCTCAAGCAACTCAAATCATCACAACAGACACCTCGGACTACGCCTGGGGGGCACACATGACAGATCAGTGCATTCAGGGAAAATGGTCCCAAAAAGAGAAGCACCTACACATCAACCAAAAGGAAATGCTAGCAGTGCAAAATGCTATTATGGCCTTCAAAGACCTACTGCATCCAGGCCAGCTATTGATAAGGACAGACAACACCACAGTGATGTGGTACATAAACAAACAGGGGGGAACTCATTCATACTCCCTGTGCAGACTAGCCATGACCCTATGGAACACAGCACTGGAATTGCAAATCGAACTTCAGGCACAATTCCTGCCAGGGAAGGAAAACACACTGGCAGACAGCCTAAGCAGAAATATGACAGATCCACACGAATGGAAGTTGCATCCTCAAATTTTCGCAAAGATAACTCCGGCGTGGGGACAGCCAGACATAGATCTCTTTGCTACCCACAGAAATTACCAATTGAAAATATTTTGTTCAAGGACCTATCATCCACAGGCCTGGAAAGTGGATGCACTTTCTTTCAATTGGACAACGTTGACAGTCTATGCCTTTCCGCCTCTTCCTCTGCTGCCCAAAGTTCTATTAAAAGCCAGAGCAGAGAGGCCGAAAATGATTCTCATTGCTCCAGATTGGCCAAGACAACACTGGTATCCGCTCCTGAAGAGCCTGACACATTCCCCACCATGGATCCTACCTCTAGTGCCTCTTCTGTTGTCCCAGCACAACTTCAAAACTCTTCACAGCCAGCTCAAAACCCTAAATCTAGCTGCATGGAGAATCCCTTGATTTCCCAACAGACCCTCCTCTCCAAGGAGGTGCAGGATGTCATCTTGGAGGCCAGAAGACCTTCTACTAGAAAAGCCTACTCCGCCCAATGGAAACGATTTTGTGCCTGGAATCAGGAAAAGGGCCAGAATCCTTGGGTAATAAATTTACCTCAAATTTTACAGTACCTAGCTGAGATGTTAAACAGTGGACTTTCCTTCTCCTCCATCAAAATCTATGCTTCAGCCATTTCTGCACAATACAACACAGATCCTCCTTTATTCTCTCATCCTCTCTTAAGACAGTTCCTCAGAGGAGCAAAGAATATAAAACCCCGAAGGAAACCACCAGTCCCTGCTTGGGACCTCAACTTCATATTGGAAAAGCTGACCCTTCCTCCCTTCGAGCCAGCTGCTTCAACAGAACTACAATACTTGTCATGGAAAACAGCCTTCCTTCTGGCCATCACCTCAGCACGCAGGGTTTCGGAACTACAGGCCCTCATGGCTGTGCAGTCTTTCATCATTTTCCATCAGGACAGAGTTTCCTTATGAACCAACCCTACCTTTATGCCAAAGGTAGTATCCAGTGTAGCCTTGAATCAGACTATCCACTTACCTACCTTTTATCCTAACCCACAAAACAAAGGGGAAAGACTACTGCATTCCTTGGACATTCACAGACAACTTCGTTACTATTTGGACAGGACAAAGCCATTCAGGAAATCCGAGCAACTCTTTGTGTCCTATGCTACAGGTGCTCAAGGAAAGGCTATCTCCAAACAGACAATCTCAAAATGGATAGCCCACTGCATACGCTTTTGTTACTCATTTCATGGAAAAGCTGTGCCTTCAAGCATCAGATCCCACTCCACAAGGGCCACAGCTACCTCTGCAGCTTTCCTCAGGGGGGTTCCTACCAAGGACATTTTGGAAGCAGCCACTTGGAGTTCAGTGCACACTTTCTCCAAACACTATCACCTTCCACTTTACTCTAAATCTAGAGTGGGATTTGCCACAGCTGTCTTGCAGAGCATCCTTGCTCCTCCTAGTTCCACTTAGTGCCTGCCACCCCTACTTAGCTTTGGGATTCTTCCCATCTGTTATGACTGCAGCTGCATGCACGATGAACATAGTACAGTTTTGTACCTACCATAAATGTAGATGTCCGAGTGCTCATACAGCTGCAGTCCAGGTTCCCCCCCCCCTCCATCCCCTCTTAGGACAGGCCTTATGACAAACACCTTCTCATACAACCTATTTGGGGTATTCTTTTATGGTGTATTTGCTTGAAACTACTGTTTTTTGATTTTTCTATATTGCATGATTTCATAAGTTTATGTTTTGCCTTCCTTCTGGGGGCACCTGACATCTGGGGCAAGAAAAACTGAAAAAGATGGCGTCGGCTGCCTCTTTTATACCCCTGCCGCACTGATGTCAGGGAAGAAGCGACGACAACCGACGCCGGACCTAGACTTTGGAATTCGGCCGACCGAGGACCCGCCTGACAGCAGGATAACCCATCTGTTATGACTGCAGCTGTATGAGCACTCGAACATCTACATTTATGGTAGGTACAAAACTGTACTTTTTGGTGAAAGTTTGCACACTCTTAGGGAGCATTTCCGCTGGGAAAGCCAGGATTACTCTGACTCCAAAAAGAGGCTTAGGGAATTCTTACTCCTGCCTCAACACAGGCCTTTAGCTATCCCCCTGTACTGGACATTGTCTGATTCAGGCAGAAAGCCAGGACTTGCTATTACAACACCTGGCATTCATATAGAAACTTCTAACCTCACTGGGGTATACCATCAATGAAAAGAAGTCTCACCTAGTACCCTGCCAACAGATTCTATTCCTGGGAGCAAGCTTGAACACAACTTCCCAGATGGCATTCCTAACTCCGGAGAAACAAGTTTATTTGACAACCTATTTCAAACTATTGGCCACAAAACCCCAGCTATCTGTAAGGAAAATTCTGCAATCCCTGGGGTTCATGGCCTCTTGCAGTCCACTAATTCCATATGCAAGACTGCATATGAGGAAACTCCAATGGTATCTAAATAGCCTATGGTGTCAACATTCTCAGGACCTGGAAACAATGATTTCTATAATTCCTTGTATGAAGACAGAGTTCCTTTGGTGGGCAGAGGCCTGCTACTACAACAAGGGACTCCCTTTCACTCTACCCTTTGCCGCCCAAACCCTAACAACAGATGCATCAGACTTTGCATCGGGGGCTCACATGGCAGGGCAGTGCATTCAGGGCAAATGGTACCCAAGACAGATGCACCTGCATATCAATCAAAAAGAAATGTTAGCTGTACGGAATGCTCTGACAGCCTTCAAAGACCGTATTCTTCCAGGACAACTGTGAGTAAAGACAGACAACACCACAGGTATGTGGTACATAAACAAGCAGGGGGGAACCCACTCGTACCCTCTCTGCAGACTAGCCATGGCTCTGTGGAACACAGCCATGAGCTACCAAGTATACCTACAAGCTCAATTCGTGCCAGGAAAACTAAATTCACTGGCAGACGACTTGAGCAGAAATCTCATAGATCCACATGAATGGAAACTAGAACCCAAAATATTCAACCTCTTGAGGAACAAATGGTGGACTCCAGAGATCGACATGTTTGCCTCCCCTCAGAACTACCAATTGAACAAATTCTGCACAGGAACTTACCACAGTCAAGCTTGGTAAGTGGATGCCATGTCCTTTACCTGGGAAAGCCTTTCGGTTTATGCCTTTCCCCCTCTGCTTCTCCTCTCGAAGGTTCTACTAAAGATCAAACAGGACAAGCCAAGGACAATATTGATTGCACCAGACTGGCCACGTCAGCACTGGTACCCCCTCTTGCTCAGTATGACACTGCTCCAACCATGGCACCTGCCTCAGATCCTTTCCCTGCTGTCCCAGCAGGCGGGCCAGATTCTGCACCCTCAGCTTCAAACCCTGAACTTTGCAGCCTGGCTAATTCCCTGAGCTCTCCTCTAGCATCCCTCAGTAAGCAGGTGCTGGATGTCATTCTGGAAGCAAGGAGGCCTAGTACTAGAAAATCCTATGCTGAAAAGTGGAAAAGATACTGTTCCTGGAGCCAGGCTCAGGGGATGGGCACAACGGTGCCCAGCATACCTCATATTCTACAGTACTTAACATAAATGCTCCACAATGGCCTATCCTTCTCATCAATTAAAATTCTTGCCTCTGCCATTTCAGCACATTATAATACTGAGCCACCCCTCTTCTCTCACCCCTTGCTAAAACAATTCCTTATAGAGGCCAAAAATGTAAGACCCCCCCCAGGAGAGCTCCCACTCCAGCCTGGGACCTTAACTTTGTATTGGAAAAGCTCACTCTTCCCCCCTTTGAGCCAGCTGCAACAGCAGAGTTGAAATTGTTTTCTTGGAAAACAGCCTTCCTTCTAGCCATCACTTCAGCAAGAAGAGTGTCTGAATTACAGACCCTCATGGCAGTGGAACCCTTCATTATCTTTCATGCAGACAGGGTTTCCCTCAAGTCTAATCCTTCCTTCATGCCCAAGGTGGTGTCTAGTGTGGCCCTAAATAAGTCCATCCATTTGCCTACTTTTTTCCCTGATCCACAAAACAAAGGGGAATGAATACTGCACTCTCTGGGTGTGCACAAACAACATAGATTTTATTTGGACAGGACTAAGCCTCTCAGAAAATATGAGCAGCTGCTAGTTGGCTTTGCTGCAGGGGCAGAGGGGAAGGCTATTTCAAAGCAAATCATCTCCAAATTGGTAGCCCATTGAATTAATTTCTGCTACAAGCACCATGGAAAACCTAGCCCACAGGGGATTAGATCACATTCCACAAGGGCTGCATCTACCTCTGCGGCTTTTCTCAGAGGAGCCCCTACCAGGGACATCCTAGAAGCTGCTACTTGGAGCTCTGTACATACCTTCACCAAGCATTACCACATGCCTATCTTTTCTAAATCTAGAGCTGGATTTGCCACTGCAGTCTTGTAGGGCTTAATAGCTGACCCTAATGCTCTTTAACTTCCTCCTCCCTTCCTTAGCTTTGTGAATCAATCCAAATGTCATAAATGCAACACTGAAACACGAAGAACATAGTACAGTTGTGTACACTTACCATAAATGTAGATATTCGAGTGTATTCACTGTTGCAGTCCTGGTTACCCTCCCTCCAGCCCCCTGACTTCTCTTGGCTCAACCTTTCCTTCTTGTTTGGTATTTTTATTTTTTCTGGTGTATTTGCTTTTTGATGGGGGGTGTACCATACCATATAATTGCTTCCTATTGTGGGGGTACCTGACATCTGGGGCAAGAAAAACTGATGTAATGGCATCGGCTGCATGTTTTATACCCCTGATGACTTGATGTCATGGAAGAAGACACAGCATCCGATGCAGAAATCCAAAGACTCTGGTATTCAGGCCGGCTGAGGGCTACCTGCAGGCAGATAACCCAGATGTGATGACTGCAACAGTGAATACTCTCGGACATCTACATTTATGGTAAGTGTACAAAACTATACTTTTTTGTGATTCAAAAAAAGAGACAACAATAAATAATTTCAAAACTTTTCCCACCTTTAATGTGACCTATAACCTGTACAGTTCACTTGAATTTCTGGGAAGTAATGGTTGTGTACTACATGTGAATACAATCTCCCGTATTCTTCATATGTCTGGACAGTGGGGTAGGGTTGCAAGATGGAAGCTTTTTCTTTCACACAAAAACATCCAGGCCCGGCTAAAATTTGCAAAACAAGCATGTGGGAAAATGTGGTATGGTGTGATGAGACAAATGTTGAACTTTCTGGCCACAATTCCAAAAGGTACGTTTGGCGCAAAAACAACACTTTGCATTACTAAAAGAACACCATCCCCATGGAGAAGCATGGTGGTGGCAGTATCATGGTTTGGGGTTGTTTTTCTTCAGCTGCAACTGGGGATTTAGTCAAGGTAGAGGGAATTATGAACAGTTCCAAATACCAGGCACATTTGGCCCAAAACCTTCAGGTGAGAAAGCTGAAGATGAAGAGAAATTTCACCTTTCAACACGACAGTGACCCCAGGCGTACATCCAAATCAACAAAATAATGGCTTCACCAGGAGAAAATTAAAGTTTTGGAATGGCTCAGCCAGAGCCCAGACCTAAATCCAATAGAAAATCTGTGGGGTGACCTGAAGAGGTCTGTACACAAGAGATGCCCTCACAATCTGACAGATTTGGAGTGCTTTTGCAAGGGAGAGTGGGCAAATATTGCCAAGTCAAGATGTGCTCCTCTGATAGACTCCTACCCAAGAAGACTGAATGCTGTAATTAAATCAAAAGGTGCTTCAACAAAGTATTAGTTTAAGGGTGTACACACACACCAAAGTATTAGTTTAAGGGTGTGCACACTTACGCAACTAGCGTATTGTACATTTTTTATTTTTTTATATTTTTTCCCCTAACAGATTTGTTTGTTTTTCAATTGAATTGTATAGGCTATAGGCCACATTAAAGGTGGGAAAAGTTTTGAAATGATTTATTGTGGTCTCATTTTTTATATCACAAAAACCTGGCATTTTAACAGATGTGTGTACACTTTTTATATCCACTGTGTGTGTGTATATATATATATATATATATATATATATATATATATATCAAAAACGCACACAAACACTTAGATTATATTTTTATTTCCATTTATCTGTATATATATATATATATATATATATATATATATATATATATATATATGGTTTTTTTTTCTGTGCGAGATCATGGCACATCAGAAATGGGGGAGTATCCCCTTTCCCCACTGTAGTGCAGTTTCATAGTTTGTATATATAATATTAGTAGTGGGGTGTAGGGGGGTTCAAAGGGGTTGGCCCTGGGAAGAAAAGTATCATTTTTTTGTTTAGGTGATGTTTGAGCAGTTATGCTCAATTAGTTGCAGTTCAACTCTGTGAGTATACAGTCTTACATATATGTAACTATATATATATATATATATATATATATATATATATATATATACGTTTATATTAAAAAATGTGTATACATATGTTTGTGTATTTATGTATATATATATATATATATATATATATATATATGTGTATATATATATATATATATATATATATATATATATATATATATGTATATATATGTATGTATATATATATATATATATATATATATATATATATATATATATACATATATATATATATATATATATATACGTGTATATATATATATATATATATATATACATTTATATTAAAAAATGTGTATACATATGTTTGTGTATTTATGTGTATATATATATATATATATATATATATATATATATGTATGTATATATATATTTATATATATATATATATATGTGTGTGTGTGTGTGTGTGTTTGTGTGTGTAGGATATTCTTCATGTTTCACTGTTGCAGTAATTACATTTGGGTAATCTGCTGGCAGGTTGCCCTCAGTCGGCCTGAATTCCAAAGTCTTGGGACCTGCGTCGGTTGCTGTCTTCTCTTCCATGATGTCAGGTCGTCAGGGGTATAAAACATGCAGCCGACGCCATTTTCTTCTTGACTGCAACAGTGAATACACTTGAACATCTACATTTATGGTAAGTGTACACGACTGTACTTTTCTTACCTTTGGTCAACCACTTACAAGTTCAACATCTGTTCTGACACCATTTGGTTGACAGCAACATATGGTTGACATGTACGCAAGATCGACAGGGATTGTGTCATCTTGGAGTTAGTATATATAATTAGTAAGAGATGAGGATGCAGAGGGCTTAACCCCCAGCACAAAAACACTTGTGTTTTATTTAACCTGCTTCAGGGTAATCCTCTGAGCATGTGAAGTATGTCTCAGCATTCTGCTTGTCAAGGTTTTGACATTGACATTGTAGATATCCCTCTTATGACCATTCAATTTAACAGACTACATATGTGTATGTATGTATATCTATCTATATATATATATATATATATATATATATATATATATATAAAACCACTACTAATTCCCGAAAACCCAAACTACCGACGCCCAAAATACCGAGACCAAATACCCGAAACACTAAAATACCAAAACCGCGAAATTCAAACTACCGAAAACTACACTCAACATACACCACACACATGCACATACCCAACTGTCCCCCAGAACATAAACGCACAAACCTAA